>NW_024882646.1:0-227762 GCF_019059575.1 Amphibalanus amphitrite | reverse complement strand
GATTCGACTACACTAGATGCCGAGCGCTCTTGCGTTGCCTTGGGCCAAATTGGAGGAACGGTACTGAGGGCACACACCGGGCCAAACCACCGAAACCCAGACTGAGCTTGGACCAAGGCCCTATATACGCTTGGACTGAACCTGAACCAAACGAAGCATCCCAAAATGCTTCGAAGCACGTGAGATTGGTGCGGATATCTACCTACAGTATGGTATGAATGAACTGCACGTGCATAGTTCATGTCCCAGGCATCCCGTGCAGTCATTTTCATAACATCATGTAGCGTGTTGTCTAGTTCTATCAGTGCCTACCGACTTTTGTGTCGCTAGATCGACGTTTCCCGGGATCAGAGGATCCCTAGTCAAAACCGTTATCCGCCCCCCGCACGCGCAGCTTGCACCCCTCGGATATTACCTCGCCGGAATGTTATGACTCAATGTATTCTTCTTATGACCTGCAAGTTTTGAACCAGTTAGAGCGGCCGTTTACCCTGCAGGCGTGGCAACGCACGAAGGGGTGCAATCGGCTTGCACGTACATAGCTCATGCACCACAGAGTTTAGCTCAACCAAATGTGCACTATTTTGGAGGCCTTGCCTGAGACTACCATTGAACCGATTTTGCGGTTGATAGCTCAAAATTTCTTTGAGCCAGAGGACCTCACGTCAAAACGGTTTTCCGCCCCCAGCACGTGCAGCCTGCACCCCTCGCAGACGGTGACCCCCCTGGAAACTGGTTCAAGGTGTTACCGATGTGTCCCGCCAGTGTGGCTTTGTCCGTGACCTCGGGTTGACCTGTAGCCTTGACAAAAAATTTCGTGTCACCGAAACTTTGAAGCGGAATAGCATGTGCCACGAACCACTGAGCGAACCGAGGCCAGTACCAAAAGTTTACCTCGCCGGAGCCGAGTCGAACGGTCCCACTTTCGTCCCGATCGGTCCACCCATTTTGACTCCAGGTCCAAAAAAGCTTGGACAAACTCACTCACATACTCACATACTCACTCACATACTGACAAACAGGCTTGGCCGAACTTTTCTTCAGCGACCCACCAATGGGAATTTCCGGATGCAAAAGCATGCTATCGCATGCTTTTGATCCTCCAATTTTGGATAATGTGACGATCACTATAGCGGATCCAGAGGAGGGGCAGTTCCGGGGGGCATTTTGCGATTTTGATTTTTTAACACCAGTCACCACCGCCGCCGCCGCACAGAACAGAACTGAACTGTATTGTCCCATGGCCCGTGGTCCGGGATAAGCGTGCGATCAAGAATCTGTCTCAACGGCCGACTCCTACTGCGACTTGCCTAGCCAGGTGACCTAGCGGTGCCGGGCCATTCGGTAACAGCCAATGATCAAAGGGCAGACTGCGTCACAGACTGATCGGTTGTGGAGGTAGGAGCTCGTCAGCGGCGCGGTTCTGGAATAGGGGAGACCCGAGAGGTATGGGCCGGTTTTGTGTAAAGGCAATTTTCTTCCATAGTGGGCAGTGGCTAGACCCGTTTTTTCACTCTGTGTACGTGATATTGCTTTTCGCCTGCAAAGTGTGCCTGACATTAGGTATCTGGGACCAACTTTTTTGTCTCGAGATAACTTTAAATAAATCATGCGCTTTTTTCGATCCAGTTAAGTACACCGGGAGGTAGGGGCGGTGCTTTGTTTCATATTCTTTTCTCGACAATGAGAACAATACTCGTAGCTGGTATCTACCTTGATCTCTCTTAGAGCCACCGCATAAGCGGCCAACAGCTTACTTCATGGAGGTCACTTTGGCACATAAGTATTTTGGTAAACTCAATCATGCTCCACGAAATAAGATAAATGATATTTTTTTTGTTCGAATGAAATTTTTAGTTAAATGTTCGACCTTGCGCGGCAAAAATAAAACTTATTGAAGATGACATTCAATGAAAGCATCATTTCATTGATTTAGGATCAACGGGGGTGGGTGGCCCGAACCTCTCGGTTAGGACGCCAGAATGTGCGTAGCATCTCAGCTCATAATCTTGCAACAAAACTTCAAATTGTCTATCCAGTCCTAATTTGCATGCTTTAAACTTTATGTTAGAGCTGGTCTGACATCATAAAACGAGCCTGGTTCAAAAGTATCATGATTTTTTTTTTTGTATGTACCGTATTTTACTCGAAAAGGGCAAAAACGCTTTATCGCCGCTCATTGCCAAGGAAGACTAAGGAAGACTTCGGAAATCACGTCGGTTGTATAACGGAATGGCTGCTTCCAGTTTACGCGGTCAAATGTGTAAAAATACGCAACACTTCTTCAAAACTGCGATGGTCCATATCCATACCTTCGGGGGGCCCATACCTCCAGGGTCTCCCCTATTCCGAAATCGGCAGCAGAACCTTTCTTTCCGCTTATGTCTACGCATTTATGGTGATCACTAGCGGTTCCAGAAAGATGCACATGGTCGTTGCGGGAGACATAATCCCAAAAAGTTTCTCCTAATTCCAAAAACCTTTCGGATTTTGATTCCAATCCTAACACACGGCTGTGCAGTCTAAAACAAGTATTTGATTATAAAAGTTGTTCAGTTTTCGTTTCATTTTCATAATAAGTAAATATTTGTCGCTTTCGGGCGCTGCGTAGATGGCGGAGCGATTTCGGGCGCCCCCCCCCCCCCCACCTCTAGATCCACCAGTGATCGTAACGTTATGTAGTCGAATCCGATTAATTCACTGTTTCTATCCTAAATGTGACCACCTGTCTTATGTCTATGTCGTAGGCATCGGGTGAAATCCGGCATTTCATGAAATGCCTAGGCATTACATGGAATGCCGGCAAAATCTGAAATCTTCGTAGAAATAGGCGCGTTACAGCGAATGCCTGAAAATTTTAGGCATTTCATGAAATGCCAGGCGGAGGCCAGGCACTCCCTGAAATATGGTCAAAATTAACTGAGTACACTCGTTGCCTAGGCATTACATGGATTGCCCAAAAGACGACCGGCACTCTATGTAACAAAACTTTTCGTACGCGGACGGTTGTGTGCATATACACGCCGGCGGGCGGGCGGGGGAAGGACGTTATCGTATTGGTGTAAAATGGGCTAACACTTCGAGATATTTCACGGATCGTCTCGTCTGCAGCGTATCTACTTTATTGTTAGCTAGTACACAAATATTACACTGTGCAGTTATCGGGTTTCTCTGAAGTGTGGGGTCTGCTGTGTTGGTCCATAGGCAGTAAAAAACAAAATATCGTCTGGAAACTCTTATAGAGTTTCCAAACTCTCATTTTCAAACAAAAGGTTCCAGAACTGTTTTATTATTTGTTGACACATGGGAGCGCCGCGTGGCACCGACTCGTACACATCATTCCAGCCTTACGGCACTTGCACCTCTTGGTGTTGCACTGTTTGGCGCTGGCCCGGCATGCACACTGCTTCATCCCTTGCCCTCCAAAAAGTGACTGCTCTCGGAACGCCTCTCTCAGGCCAAGAGTGCGATCTGTTCCGACCACCCCAACCTCGTTTGCATTGGTTTCCCGCAAAGCTGAGCGCGGAAACCAGCCCTTTATGACCCCGGCGCGCGTACTCAGCTGATACACATCATTCCTTGCATCAGTGATCACTGCGTGGATGTGATCACTGAACTCCCAGCCCTAGCGGTCGGGACCCCCGTAGTAATGGCCATGCCTAAAGTGGACCGTGGGCCGCTCGATCCCGCTAACATCCATGCAGTGATCACTGATGCAAGGAATGATGTGTATCAGCTGAGTACGCGCGCCGGGGTCATAAAGGGCTGGTTTCCGCGCTCAGCTTTGCGGGAAACCAATGCAAACGAGGTTGGGGTGGTCGGAACAGATCGCACTCTTGGCCTGAGAGAGGCGTTCCGAGAGCAGTCACTTTTTGGAGGGCAAGGGATGAAGCAGTGTGCATGCCGGGCCAGCGCCAAACAGTGCAACACCAAGAGGTGCAAGTGCCGTAAGGCTGGAATGATGTGTACGAGTCGGTGCCACGCGGCGCTCCCATGTGTCAACAAATAATAAAACAGTTCTGGAACCTTTTGTTTGAAAATGCGGTCTCTATAAGAGTTTCCAGACGATATTTTGTTTTTTACTGCCTATGGACCAACACAGCAGACCCCACACTTCAGAGAAACCCGATAACTGCACAGTGTAATATTTGTGTACTAGCTAACAATAAAGTAGATACGCTGCAGACGAGACGATCCGTGAAATATCTCGAAGTGTTAGCCCATTTTACACCAATACGATAACGTCCTTCCCCCGCCCGCCCGCCGGCGTGTATATGCACACAACCGTCCGCGTACGAAAAGTTTTGTTACATAGAGTGCCGGTCGTCTTTTGGGCAATCCATGTAATGCCTAGGCAACGAGTGTACTCAGTTAATTTTGACCATATTTCAGGGAGTGCCTGGCCTCCGCCTGGCATTTCATGAAATGCCTAAAATTTTCAGGCATTCGCTGTAACGCGCCTATTTCTACGAAGATTTCAGTTTTTGCCGGCATTCCATGTAATGCCTAGGCATTTCATGAAATGCCGGATTTCACCCGATGCCTACGACATCTACACCTTTTGAGGCGCAATTTCAAAAATTTAAAGACCAAATTCAAAAAGTTTACATTCAAAATGCACGTGAACGTTTTGAATTTGGTCTTTAACTTTTTGAAATTGCGCCTAAAATGCTGTAGTGTCCCCCGTTAGAAAAACACAGTTTTGTTTTAACAACCGTTGTTAAAATTTACATAAAAGTTGAATATAACCTACAAATAGAGCCACTGCCTCGTCGATTTCGCATTACAACTAGTTCCGTTGCAACACACCTAGTTCCCTTGCAAAGTAACTAGGTGGTTTGCAACGTACCTAGGTAGTTTGCATCCTAACTAGTTAGTTTGCAAACTAACTGGACGGTCAGTTAGTTTGCAACGGAACTAGTTTCGTTGCAAACTACCTGGCCGGTCAGGTAGTTTACAACGAAACTAGTTGCGTTGCAAACTAACGGATTTCGCATACTAACTGTAACATATACATGACCAGAGATTGAAATGATCAATAACCCCATGTGTGTGGTGTTGTTTCAGGTGCTGGCAGCAATGCAACCAAAGCAAATTATCAGCGTGATTGAAAATGGAGAAAGCAAAGAGCTGCATTTGCATGAGGAGAACCTACGGGCCCTTCTGTCTGAGAGTGATCAGAACTCTCCCGTTGTGGTGTTGTCGGTAACTGGCGCCTATCGGACGGGCAAATCGTTCTTACTAAACTCCATGGTTCGTTACCTGACGGCACCCGACAAAACCCGTTGGCTCGACTACAAAGCTGAGAGCTTCGAATGGAAGAGCGGCAGCGAGCCGCACACAAACGGCATGGTCATGTCGCAGCCCACGCCAATAACTCTGCCCTCTGGGGAAGAGGCGCTTCTGATCCTCATGGACACTCAAGGGCTGTACGATACGAACTCGCGTGTTACAGATTCAGCGAAAATTTTTGTTCTGAGCACTGTTGTCAGCTCTCTCTCAGTGTTCAACTTGATGCAGGATCTAAAAGGCAATGACCTTGAGTTCCTCCAACTCTTCGCCGACTTCGGAAGGCGTGCCGTGAACTCAGCCGATGAAACCGCATTCATGGATCTCCTTTTCCTGATACGGGACTGGGCACATCCGGAGGATCACCCATTTGGCAGTCACGGAGGCAAAGCCTTGGTCGAAAGACGCCTGAATAGTGACGGGAGTATTACCTCGCTGCGGGAGGAGTTCCGCAGATGCTTCTCAAGTGTGGACGGCTTCTTGCTGCCATACCCCGGCAGGGTTGTCGCAGAACGCTCATCATTCAATGGCGATCCCAAAGACATGGAGTCAGACTTCGTAGAGAAGCTGGACGAGCTAATGTCAGAACTGTTCACTCCTGCTACGATGTCTAGAAAGATGGTAGCGGGCGGTCCGCTGACATGCAGGAAGCTGATGAAATTTATGAGGACTTTTGTCAACTGTGTGGAAAGCTACAGATTCGCTGACATCGACAGCCTCGTCAAAGCAATGAACAAAGCCGGAAAGTTGACAGCTCTTCAGGACGAGTTTGACAACTATGTGCAGAAGATGGAGGAGGTGTGGGGGGACGATGTCATGGTGCTCGACGAAAAGTCTCTGGACAAGGCCCACGAATCAGCAAAGGCGGCCGTTTTGCACTCATTCAGGCGGCGGGTCAACGCAAGAGACACTTGTGAACCAGACGGACGCTACTGTACGTCGCTGGAAAACAAAGTAGAAGAGGAGTTCTCCAGAAGGAAAAACGGGACTCGCCAAACACTAAAGGCCTTCCATGAATGTAGCGAGAAAACTAAGAAGGTAGTTGACGAGTGCATCGCTGTGTACCGTAAGCACATTGATTTGTGCGAGTACAGCAGATGGAATCCGCTTCGGTACACGCCAAACCTCGAGAAAACTATTCGTGGTGCACACGAAATAGCCAAGAAGAAAGCGCTCGATGCATTTGAGGAAAAGACGGAAAAGACTCCGGAGCTGATCAAGGAGCCATTCAAAGATGCGCTTGAAAGCGCGCTTGATGGCATCTTGTCTGAAGCTATGGGCTGGAACAAAACCCTCAAGCTCATCTGGGGTGCGCTCGGTGTAGGCTTGCTCGTTGGTGCTGGCACTGTACTGCTCCTCTCACCCTGTGTGAAGATGCGAGCAGCAGCGGCAGCAGTCGCTGTGACCTTGGGGGTCGGTGTAGGTTCAGCCTGCATTTATTACATGTGGGACCCGATCTCTGAGTTCATGGTTGGTGCAGGAAAGACGGCTGTTGGCATTGTCGACGCGGCTGGAGAGGTTTTGGTTGATTCGGTGAGGCTGGTAGGCCCAGAAGTGCTGGCTGACGTTATCAGAAGAAGCATAAATCAGCACAGGTCTGAGTCGTGCACCGTGAAGGACATGGCTAACGCTTTCATGCCTTGTTAGCATGTGTGCGTGCTGTGTGTGTTGGGGGGAGGTGAGAGAGAGAGAGAGAGAGAGAGAGAGAGAGAGAGAGAGAGAGAGAGAGGGGAGAGAGGAGAAGAAAAATAAGCTAGGGGAAGAGGCGGCGATGTTTGACTTCTGCTAGTTCCTGAGCCGGTTCTCAGGTAGGCTTACCGACGTGTTCGTTCGTATTATAGAGCATCTTATCGGGATGTGTTTTAGTGTGAAATACATACCTATAGGATTAGGTCCGCTACTCATGTAGCGCTGCGTAGATATAGTGACGCGCTTTGGGGAGCCTGTGTATATGTGGACGATATGCTCGCTAGTAGTGCACGCACAGTGATGCGCGATGTCTGGAAGGACGTATGTACACTCTGCTTATACCTATACTGTTTGCGTACTTAGAGTGGAGGATCTGTATCTATTGTGATTAAATGAAGTTCGCTGATCACTCATGTAACGTGAGTTGAAGGACAGATTGCGGAATAGAATGCGCCTACAAGATTTTTCAAAGAAGTTCGCAACAATAAATGCATTGATGATCAATCAGTGTATGTATTTTACCTCATCTTGCAACGCGAAGAGGACGACATGACTGTCGCAGACTGAACCGTGCTACGTTCCCTGTGAGACCTTTAGAGTGTGTATATGTTCAGTCAACGGTAATATATGTATACGCACCAGGTTGAACCCTCACCCACTGCGCAGCATCCTTCAACAGCACAAATTGGTCGGTGGCCTGGGTTCGACACATTTGCGTTAACCCACGCCCTGGTTGGGGTATTCAGCTGAACGGCTCCGTTGGGATGGGCAGAATCTGCCCCTTCCCCAGTGTCTACCTTCCGAACGTAGGTACATACATATGGTTGTAGAAAGACGAGGAAAACGGTGATCAAAAGAGCTCTTAATCCGCGCCCTGGTGTGTGTGTGGGGGGGTATTTTTGCCCCCCCCCCTCCCTCCAGACTTTTCGATATAGGTATCTCCAGAACCGCTGCGCCGATCGTCACCAAACTTTCAGTAGGGGAATGTGGGGCACATTTGTGCATGGGGCACAATCGTTTTCAGCAGTTTATGGAAACACGAGGAGCGACTGCACGAGCTCAAGGTAAATTATGAAAATATGTCTATCATTGCCGCCCTTCGTTCACCGTAGAAGACAACACTGCACCTGCTGTCATGCTTGATAAAAACGCAAATTTGTAATATTCGTGAGCTTTCCAAACTTTTCTTATATCATCCATTTTCGTGATCCTGAACCGGAAATGTGGTTCAGCTTTTCAAAATTGGGGGCGAAGAAGCTCACTCTATTCACGGAACTGCTGCAAACTTGTTTGTTGAACAAGTGTCATTTTTTCAACAAGAAATTTTGAAATATATTACAAATAACGTTGTGGGGCAGTTTCGTGTAGGCATGTGTAGGTATGCACTGCCTGGGGGCACATTCGTGCATTTCTTTTTGTTTTTGCGATTTATGACTTTATCTGTGGTAGGTTTCACTAATGACGCTCGCCTGACTCAGTCTCGGCTGCTTGTGACGTCGTGACGAGTAATTTTCACGCGAGCTTGGCGATGTCACGGAGGCCGGCAGTTGGCACATTCTTTTTGGCCAGCCCATTCTTTCTGCAGATGTTAATCCTCGCCGGACCTATTGGTTTTCTACATACGCGCCGGCCGAGGGGGGGGGGCGGGTACGACCCCCCCCCCTCGCCGTTTCGCCCCTGGTGGAGCTAGCGCGTCGCGGAAAAAACGAGCGTGTGCGCCGTTACGAGACGCAGAGATTGGTACCCGATTTTAAGGTCCTAGGTCAACCGGTGACCTCTGAGGTCAGGTCAAGTGCCCCAAGGTACGGTTCAGTTTTTGGTGAATAACTTCGCAAAAAACGGCCGCAGAGCGCCGATTTTGGCAGCATCGTGTTCGTCTCGCTCAGGCGCGTCGAATGATATACTTTTTGTCCGGGTCAGGTCAATTTGGGGTGTTGACCTCAGGTCAAGGTCAGGTCAGCACCCCCAGGTCACGAAGTTGGTCGAAAGAGGTCATGTCGCATATCATTCGATTCGGTAGGTCTTCCTGAGTCCATTGGTGGCTTTCCCGACTCGCTAGCTCAATTTGATCAAGAGTTATTGACGAAAAACTAGTATGACCTTGATGACGTCATAAATGACGTCACGTAAGGTCAACATTGCAAAAGTGACGCATCTGACCTTGCAAGGAGAGCATAAAATCACGATTCTGTGTGCTTGAGATAGTTGGAGATCGTTCCCGGCGCCAGAATAGCAGTTTTCATTTTTCCCCATTGACTTATAATGGTGAGGTCACGAAAATGACCTGACCTCATATGACCTTTAGGAAAAATCCGAGATATACAAGTTGTGGGACTCATAATGGATACTAGATCCTGCATGTTTCATTTCCCTGTGACATCTCCTCTGGCAGTGAGGGCGTTGGGAAGTTGCGACATCTGAAGACCGTGCAGAGGTTCACTTATGACGTCATAGGTCAGTGACCTGACCTGACCCAAAAATGCGGTTGGTGTCAAAAGATGCGGCTTGGATCAAAGGTCAGGTATGCCAAGTTTCAGCTCTCTATCGCCAGCGTGTTCGGAGCTATCGCGAAAAAACCCTATGGGGGGGGGCGGCACCCGCCCCCCCCCCCCTCGGCCGGCGAGGGTTAAAATTTCAAAATCAAAGGGGGGCACGGTGCCCCAGTGCCCTCCCCGTTCCGCCGCCTATGGTAGTGTGTAGGCACATCCTGTCTTGGTGTAGGTCCTGGGCTTCACCGGAATCATCGCGACATCTATCAGCTGTTGTGTCCTGCCACCTAGCGGTAGATACACAAACTGCCTGAACACAACACCAGCATACCCCGCGCCGTGCCGGTGCTTCGCGACTTCCGCGCCGGGCCGGGGGTGTCTGAACAACCTCCCCCACCCCCCTTCCCCCGTCTAACTCGGCTGCTGAGCCACGTAGCGACACGCGGTAAGTGCCATTCGAAAAGCGTCAAAAATAGTGACGGAAACACTTCAGTCATTTTTGGGTCAGGTCAAAGGTCAAGTCGCCAGAGGTCATCAAGGTCAAATGTTGTCCATTTCAACAACTTTGGAAACTGCCACTGGCTAACTCGGGAACCAATAGAGCTACAGCGCCGCGGAAAAGCGCATCGATAGCCCTTTTACAGACCTTCCTGAGCGTCTTCCTCAGATTTGACCTCAGGTCAACGGTTTAGTCTCCAGAGGGCAAAAACTCTAGAAATAACCATTTTTATGTATAAAAAAACAATTTTCTGCAAGTAATTTTGACTCAAGATAGTGACGGCATTGATTTTGCCAGCATCATGTTCCTCTTGTCGAGACGCGTCGAATGAATTATTCGTCGACCTTTGAAAAGTCATTTTGAAAATATGACCTCAGGTCAAGGTCATGACCTGACCAGAAAGGGTCATGCTGCATATCAGTCGATCCGTATCGTCGAGCTGAATACATCTGACGTGTTTTCATCGCTCTAGCTTGTCTCTATCAAAAGTTATAGCAAAAAAACTGTTGGTGACCGTTCACGACCTGAGATGACCTCAGTGGCACACAAAGGGGTCATAGGTGCATTTTTCCGATTCAGTGTGTCATTTTTACCCGTGTACCGATGTTTGAGAGGGTTTTGAACACCATTCGTCTAAAAGAGGCACATTTCAATTTTATCCCATTGACTATAATGGAGAGAGAGGTCGCAAAATCGACCTGACCTTAGGTAACCGATATCGAAATTACGAAATATACATTTTGTACATTCTGTACCCTTAGCAATCGCTGAAAGTTTCAAGGCGATCGCTCAGTCGGTGTAGCTAAGAAGAGGGTTGAAACTTTTTCTGAGGTGAGGTCACTTTACGTGACCTGGTGACCTGACTTTGAGAGCTCTGGGTCTGAAATTTTAACAACATGTGTGGAAAAGATGCCTGAAGAGGTGTGCAAAAAATGGGAGCGCCGCCTTTTTTGAGATAGTTGCGAAAAACCGCAGGAGGGTGCTCAAACACCCCCCCCCCCCCCGGCCCGGCGCGGAATATGGTGTAAAACTCGAAAATTCCAATGCCTTTGCCTATCCATCCAACTGATATATAAGCCGAGCCGAAGTTTTGCGATTATTCTGCTGGTTTAGTTTTCAAAAAAGGGAATAATTTAGTTTTGCGACGTTTTCTCTTTCCCGCGAGTTGCTGGGGGCGGGGGCGTTAAACGCCCCCTTTTTCGACGCGCTATAAAAATTTGGGTACCTATAGAAAATTGAATGAAGTTTATTGTGGCAAAGTTTAGAAAAAATCGGTCAGAAAAAAAAATTTGAGATATCGAGGTATTAGTGAGGTCATGATTTCTGGGTTTTCGACCAAAAACGGCATATGTTCAAAAAATCATATAAAACCGCTGAATAAAGGCCTACCTACAGACATGCCGTAAACGCCATTAGACTGCCAATACCATGAACAATCAAATGGATATCTTCGATTTTTGATTATCGTTCCGCATATTCCAAATCTTGAACTGAATCTTGGCAATTTCTTGTGACTACTTCACGACCATGATAAATGCATTTCTTAACCCGCGCATGACGGGGGGGGGGGCTCTACAGAGCCCCCCTCCCGTTTTTCGGCAATATCTTCTAAACTGTTTGACGGATCAACACGAATCTTGTGGTACTCTCAGCGGCATCAATTTGACACCTTGTGTTAAAATTTCAAATTTCTAGCTACAAAACTTTGGCCGGAAATGACGTCAGAGTGACGTCATGTCGGCCGATTTTGATGCAAAATACTAAATTGCGGCAAACGCTCTCAAAAGCTTAGTCCAGAATTGGAGGATCAAAAGCATGCGACAGCATGCTTTTGCATCCGGAAATTCGCGTTGGTGGGTCGCTGAAGAAAAGTTCGGCCAAGCCGCTGGGGTCGGAAAACCGTTTTGACGTGAGGTCCTCTGGCTCAAAGAAATTTTGAGCTATCAACTTCGAAATCGGTTCAATGGTAGTCCCAGGCAAGGCCTCCAAAATAGTGCACATTTGGTTGAGCTAAGCTCTGTGGTGCATGAGCTATGCACGTGCAAGCCGATTGCACCCCTTCGTACTTTGCCACGCATGCAGGGTAAACGGCAGCTCTAACTGGTTCAAAATTTGCAGGTCATAAAAAGAATACATTGAGTCATGACATTCCGGCGAGATAATATCCGGGGGGTGCAAGCTGCGCGTGCGGGGGCGGATAATGGTTTTGACGAGGGATCCTCTGATCCCGGGAGACGTCGAGCTAGCGACACAAAACTCGGTACACTGATAGAACTATTCACACGCTACAGGATGTTATGGAAATGACTGCACTGGGGTGCCTGGGACATGAACTATGCACGTGCAGTTAACCTGCGCCCCGTTGGGCTCTGCCGAGCAACGCGCCCCGTTGGGGGGGGGGGGCATTTTGGCCTCCCCCCCTAAGATCTCGAGAACCACGCAACCTAGCGACAAGCGGCAAAAAGTGTTGGATAGCCCTATCAGGGAACTACCTTGTGACCCAATTTTATTGACCTAGGTCAAACCGATGACGTCACAGGTCAGGTCAAAGGTCCAATTTTCACCGTTTACAGGCATTTCAAGAAATGCGTTGTAAAATCGAGTAAAATGCATTTCATTGAAAATCATCGATGGGGAAATGTTCTTCAAACACATATTTTGCTAGTTGAGGTCACTGATATATACCAGGTCAGGTCACAGAGGTCAGGTCACTGGGGTGTCACAATATGAAAGTGTCGTGTGATACATGTTTTATGGTCCATTTTACATGACAAATGCGATTATGTGGGTCAGGCAGCCCTTAAGGCCAGCTTAGGTCACGTTTTGGTCAAGGTCAGGTCAAGGTCAGGTCAAATTAGGTCAAATTTCAAAGTTGATATTTTTGCATAAAATGGGTATCGAATCGATGCAGCTTGTCACGGGGAGTTCAATGGTGATCTTTGTTTTGCCGTACGAGGTCTAGAATCGCAAAAAAAAAATTGAGTTAAAAATTTGACGTCATCATTTTTGAACAGTTTTTTCGCTATAACTTAGCCACAAAACGAGATATCGATCTGAAATTTGGTATGTATATAGAAGAGCGCAGGGACTATCACATTTATTCCGGTTTTGCTGAAATTCGGAAAAAGTTTGGATTTTTTTAGTTTTTCTAAAAAAGTCATTTTTTTGAAATTTTTTGGGTCAAAAACCCAACATTTTGAAAATCCGAGATAGCAGTTTTGTAGCGCCGCTTTTTTGTCTACTAGACTATATAAAGAACTTTGAAATTGCTTGATAACTGTAGATTTGGTGAGCGTTTCAAGATTGCATGTTTTTTGCTCATTTTTGCTCGAACATGACCTCAGTTTGACCTCAATAACTCCTGACCTAAGGTGACCTAAGACTTGAAATTTGGTGTGAAGGTGTCAAAACTCAAATTGATGCCCGGGAAGGTACTGAAAATTTGGCGGCGCTGCGCGCCGCCGTTTTTTTGCTATTCAGAAAAAACCACAGGGGGGGGCCAAAACGGCCCCCCAACGGGGCGAGGGTTTTCATATCTTACTGTAGGTAGATATCCACACCAATCTCATTGCTTCCAAGCATTTTTGGGATGTTTCAGTTGGTTTCAGCCGTTTCAGGTTTAGTCCAAGTTCAGTCCAAGCTCAGTCATGGCCTTGGCTCAGTCTGGGTTTCGGTGGTTTGGCCCGGCGTGCGCCCTCAGTACCGTTCCTGCAATTCTGGCCCAAGGCAACGCAAGAGCGCTGCCGACATCTAGTTTTAAGTAACCCCGCGCCCCGCTGGGCTATTCAGCCAACGCGCCGTGCTGGGGGGGGGGGGGGCAGATTCTGCCCCCTCCCCCTATCTAGCATCCGAACCGATGGTCGTAGAAAGACGGGGAAAACCAGGTCAGGTTACAGGTCAGGTCACCAAAGGTCACCAAGGGTCACCACATGAGCCCAACTTTACTAAGGTTATGCGATGCATGTTTTATGGCCAGTTTTTCATTTCCAAATAAATGGTGTTGGTTATAAGACCATCAGGTACGGGCTAGGTCACTTTCTGGTGGAGGTCAGGTCAAGGTCAGGTCAAAAAAGGTCAAATTTCAAAGTTGATATTTTTGCATAAAATGGGAATCGATTCGATGCAACTCGTCACGGGGAGTCTACGGGTCTTTGTTTTGCGCTACGAGGTTTAGAATGGCTAAAAATTGAGTTTGAAAATTTGACGTCATCAATTTTGAACAAATTTTTCGCTATAACTTGGCCAAAAAAGAGGTATCGATCTCAAATTTGGTATGTAGATAGAAGGTGGTAGGGACTATCATATATCTTCCGGGTACTTTTTGGATTTTTCGGCTATTTTATTAAAAAAAATCTATTTGTTGATTTTTGGGGGTCAAAATCCAACAATTTCAAAAATCCGAGGTAGCAGTTTTGTAGCACTCTAAATTCTACACCTTTTATGTCTGAAATATTTTTCTGTATCTCTAAGGCTGTAGGCCTGACAGCTCTTCTCGCGAAACCTTTTTTTTGGGTCGAAAATGGCACTCTGACGTTATTAGCGTCCAACCTATCATAGCCGTTGGAAACATTTTTGGTCACAATGTGCAATAGCTATTCACGCGAGGGTACTGAAAGTTTGGTGACGATCGGGCAGCAGTTCTCGAGATATATCGAAAAAACTAAAGGGGGGGGGCAAAAAATGCC
Organism: Amphibalanus amphitrite; assembly: GCF_019059575.1. NCBI lineage: Eukaryota > Metazoa > Arthropoda > Thecostraca > Balanomorpha > Balanidae > Amphibalanus > Amphibalanus amphitrite. Next base: position 213,111 of record NW_024882646.1, on the reverse strand, counting down.
CCCCACCCACCGAGATTACCCCCCACCCACCCACCCACCGCCTGGAAGGTTAACATTAGTTTTGAAGTGAGATAGCCAAAATGGGGTCCCTGGCTTTTACTTACGGGTTTGAGCACTCACATGACCGATAAATGCCTCAAGTCGGAAATATCTAATTTCAAAGTTACGGCATGTTGGATTCAGAGTGGCTAATGCATTAGAATGCCCCCTCTGAATGTGTGACGTCAGTGCCGATCTAACGATTTTAAATCTTTTACTTAAACGTTTGGTAGCGCGCCGGGTGGTATATGCTGCTTTGCGCGCAGCAAGTGCCGCACTTTCAAATAAAGGCGCTAGGAACAGCGGAGATCCCAAAAAGTAAACAAAAGTAAAAGTCTAATATCTTGAAAACCGGTGAATATTTTTCGAAGAAATTTGGTGGATATTCGTTTTTGCTCTTTCTGAACCGAGCGACATCACTTTCATGCCAATTCATTAACTTTTTTCAAAGGTGGGAGGGTCCCTTTATATTGAACTTTTTGAGCCAAACACGTACACATAAGATAAAATAAATGTCACCATGGTGTTCTACGCCTAAAATTTCCCATAAATCATGTGTCATAGGCTGCGAATATCAGTTTTGATTTTCGGGGATATTAGCCTACCTGGTTGACCTGACCTTGACCCTGACCTATGCTTGACCGACCCCTACATGGATCTGACACTCTTGTAGGCCTTATATGATGGCTTGTGCACCGTTTTGACAGAGCTTATGACGAGGAGAGACGCCCATTTCGAGGTTCTGAAGTCCATGCTACTGAAAGCCCGAGTTCAGGTGTTTGACCTGACCTTGAACCGACCTGTGACCTCAAAAATCAAATTTAAAGTCACATTGTCTCGTCGTGTTCTTTCGTTTGCAGCCTCGTGCGTTTCGCTGCGCCTATTGGTTCTCGAGTTATCGGCTGGGGGCGTTTAACCTTCGCCCCAGTGCAGTGGGGGGGGGGGGGCATATGTTACCACCCTGTCGCGTTTTTTGCGTGTAAATAAAAAACCGCGGCGCCGCTTGGGGTAGCTTTTGGTACATCAATTTTGAACAATGTGTAAAATTTTTGACCCCAGGTCATGTCAGGTCAGGTCACCAGGTCAAGTTAACCCTATTAGTGGCAGGCTCCTGGCTACCCCATATTAGTGGCAGGGGGGGCTGTTTACGACCCCCCCTTGATATCTCGAGATCTAACGGGCCGATTTTCAAAATTCAAACGGCATTCGATTTGGCTCAACGAGATCTACATTTCTAAAAAAAAATAAAATTAAATGTCAATAGGGGGGTAGAGGGGGGTAAAAAAGGGCAAATTGCAGATACATTTTAGACTGTTTATCACGGCCAGGTTTCTGAACCAATCTTAGCGCAACTTTTGCCGATCGATAGAGAATGAACCAGGAATTCACATGGATCCTAAAAATATGCATTTTCAAAAATCATAGGCGGATACAGATCATTGAGATTGGGGGTACACAAAAAGTATAGTAAATAAGGTTTTTGTTGGTACTGTTTCTAAAAAGGGTGGCAATGGTCTTGTTATGTTACAGTTTTCTTATGAGAGAACGACTAAAATTGTATTGGTCATGCATAGGCGGTGTCAGGGCACCTATGTTGGGAGGTAAAAAAATAACCCCCCTTTTTGGACGCCTGGATCCGCCTATTATAGCAAAAACGTGTCAAAAGAGGATGCACAATAACTTTGTATATGTTATCACATAATACCTTTCATTCACTGTTCGTAAAACTGGTGCAGCATCGTGATCTTCGCCCAAATGACTCGCTTCACGAATAGGACCCCCAATTCCCAGTGCTCTGGAGCCGCCCCTGGTAAAGTTATGAACTTGAAATTTTCAGGGAATGTGCCCAATTTAGTTTTAGGAAAAGTCAGAAAATTTCAGCATCGTAGCTTCAGCGGTTTCGGAGATATTCCCGAAAAACCTGAGGGGTGGATAAAAACAACCCCCCCTGCCACTAACCCTCGCCCGCACATGGGGGGGGGGGGTGGTTGCCACCCCCCCCCCCAGGTAGTCTTTCCGCTCTGCACTCAACATTTTTAGAGCTAGAAGGCTGATTTTTCGTATAGCTGCTCGTCTATCCTTTCTTGATGTCCACTGAAAATTTCAAGTTTCTGTGATTTTTGGTTTGGAGATATGACCTTGTTTTTCAGGTCATGTCATGACCCAAATGGCCAATTCTCAACATCTTTCGCTTGCCATGGGCCTTGTGAGCTTTTGACACCCTGATTTCGGCCTTTTTGCCAGTCTTACCTCCCACCTATCATGAAACATGTTGTTCGACGATGTACAGGGGTCAAGGTCAGGGTCAAGGTCAACCTAGGTCATCTAAGATAATTGCGTTTTAGGCAAGCTGAATTTACTTTTTGTGAAGTTTTTTGACTGCATTTTTGGTAAAAGCTTCTCAGATCATGATTTCATGTAATATGGACCCAAAAACAATCGGTGCACACATCAGTATACACACAGACACACACAGACATACAAACACATATAATTGACCTTGACCTAACTTGACCTGAAATGACCTCAGCAGCAAAATTCTGGTCGGGTAGTGTGGCAATGAGGTTCTAGCTGGCTTGGCACCAGAAAACAGCATCGTCATCGGTATTTGATAAGCAGCGCACTTGATATCCAACGGTGACCCAAAACAGCAATATTTTTTTGTTTGACCTGACCTGGAAGGTCAATGACTGACCTGAGAAGGTAAAACTGGGTATCATTGGATTCGTCTCTTCCCAAAGAATCTTTTTGGTCTTTACTGCTAAGCTCTATCTCCAACAGGAACGAAATGGCGCGGGGGGGGGTGGCAACCACCCCCCCCCCCCCCATGTGCGTTCTAGGATGGGAAAATAGCATGTGCGGGCGAGGGCTAATAGGGTTAACTGACCAAGCCTAAAAAAAAAGTTTGCAATCATGTCCAGCCTGTAGTGTTTGTCAGAAAGGTTTTTAACTTGGTGGAGTGCATGATGTTATGGGCGCCTACAATTTGTATATCTCGGATTTTTTATGTCCGTGACCTTAGGTCAGGTCAGTGGAGTGACCTTTCCATTACAAGTCAAGGGAGAAAAATGAAAATGCCTCTAGATCCGTGTGTACGCATAGGAACAGTCCAAATATTTCAGAATCACAATGATTTGGACCACCCGTGATGACCAGGGTGTCATTTTTGCTGATAGCCTCTAGAAAGGTCATCCGAGGTCATTTGAGGCTACAAACAGATTTTTGCCAATAACTCGCGATTGGAAAGAGATAGAACGCTGGGGATGGTCTCATTGTGTTTGTCTTACCGAGACGCATCGACTGATATGCAACATAACCTTTTCCGGTCAGGTCATGACCTTGACCTGAGGTCTAATTTTCAAGTTGACCTTTCAAGGTCAAATTATAGTTCATTCGACGCGTCTCGGCGAGAGGAACACGATTCTGGCAATAGAAATGTCGTGGCTTTTTGTTGTCGAAAGTTATTGTCAAAAAACACTTTTCGTAAAATCAGCTATTTTTGGAGTTTTTGCCCCCTGGAGGCTAAACCCGTGACCTGAGATCAATTTTGATAATGACCTTTTCAAAAGAAGAGTCCAAGAGCTATCGATTGCTTTTCCATGCGTTTTTCTAGCTACCATAGTTCCTGAGATAACGGCATGCTTTCTGAAAAATATAATGACCATTGGCAGATTTTGACCTTTGATGACCTCTGGTGACCCCAATATTGCTCTAAGATGAAAAATGACTGAAACACTTTCAAACGTACGCATTGAGAGCTATCGACTGCTTTTTACCGCGTCTTTCTAGCCCTCTTAGTTTTTGAGTTAGAGGTGGGTGGTAACATATGCCCCCCCCCCCCCCCACTAGGGCGAAGTTGACGGAGACCGCCACTGGGGCGCGGGTTAACGCCCCCCCCCCCCCCCCCAGCAATAGGCGGGTGGCGAAATACCCCAGCAACTGCCGGGTAACAGCGTAGTTTGGCGACATAGGACAATGTTTGTAAAGATAGCATAAATAAATAAATACATGAAAACATCGATTAGCAATAAAAAGAATCCAACAAAAGTTGTATCTATTCGTGCCACTAATTCTGTTTTCAATGGCGTTGTGTCGCGTTCAGGTTAAAAACACATGAGTGTGAGTTGTGACATCATTTACAAGAAAACAGATCAACCTATTTCGAAAAGAAAGCGACGCATAATTGGGTTTTATCTACTTGGTAGCCAATTTCTTATCCCGGCATGAGAGAAGGACGGTACTAGACCGGTATCAGACGCCCAGGGTAGATAAGGCGCCCATGCTCGTATTTATGAAAGAAATGTTAGATTTTATTAGCCCTTGCACTCTTGGGATCAAGAAGCCTACACTGACGAAGTCCGGTTAGCGACATTGTCGTTGGGTCAATATTAAATACCTACAGCGTAAGCATGATTTTCTGCGATTTCTGAACCCTTCCCGGACTTATTGGTTTTCTACATACCGAGGGGTTTTTACATACCGAGGGGGGCCAATGGGGGTACGACCCCCTCGCCTGATGGACCTATGAGCCTCGCGAGAAAAAACGAACGTGTGCGCCGTTACGAGACGCAACGACTGGTACCCGATTTTAAGGTCTCAGGTCAACCGATGACCTCTGAGGCGAGGTGAAGTGGCCCAATGCACGGGCTCGTTTTTTTATAAATAACATCGTAAAAAGGTTGCAGCACCGCGACTTTGGCATCATCGTGTTCGCCTCGCTAAGGCACGTCGAATGGTACATACTTACCTATACTTTTTTGTTCGGGTGAGGTCAAGGTCAGGTCAGCCCCCAGGTCACGAAGTTGGTCGAATGAGGTCATATCGCATATCATTCGCTTCGGCAAGTCTTCCTGAGTCCATTGGGGTCTTTCCCGTTTCGCTAGCTCACTTTGATCGGGAGTTATTGACAAACAACTCTTATGACCCTAGTGACATCATAAATGGCATCATGCAAGTTCAACACTGCAAAATTGAAGCGTCGGATCTTGCAAGGTGTGCATGAAATCACGATTCCGTGTGCTTGAGGTTGTTTGAGATCATTCCCGGCGCCAAATAGCAGTTTTCATTTTTCACCATTGACTTATAATGGTGAAGAGGAGATCACGTGACCGACATGACCTCATGTGACCTTTAGGAAAAGTCAGAGATATACACGTTGTGAGACCTCTAGAAGATACTCATGTAAATTTCATCTCCCTGTAAAAGTTCCTCTGGCACTGAGGGCGTTGCTAAATTGCGACATCTGAGGACCGTGCAGAGGTTCACTTATGACGTCATAGGTGAGTGACCTGTCCTGACCTAAAATTGCAGTTGGTGTCACAAGATCCGGCTTGAATCAAAGGTCAGGTATGCCAAGTTTCAGCTCTCTGTCACCGGCGCGTTTGGAGATATCGCGAAAAAAAACGCATAGGAGAGGCGGTACCTTCCCCCCTCTCCCTTCCCTCGGCCGGCGAGGGTGAAATAAATAGGTCTCATGATGTTGGAATAATTTCATTAATTGCCTCTCCCTTGGATCTGAGCGTATTCGTTAAACCGGATTATAACGACTTTGCGCCGTTCACGCATGTTAAAAAGTATGGTTAAATCTTGATAGCACGAGTAATTTTTGCAGCATCGGAGGGCTGTCTCTAAACGCGCGCGTGATTTCAGTTTTTTAAAGGTAGTGTGCCACCTTTGAATGATTTCCCATTTTATTTTTCCTAGGATAAGGAGCTTCTGTTTTTACCTAATATCGCAAAAAAAAATCAAAAATGGGCCTAGAATAGTGCTTTTTTCGCCTAAAAGTTTATCGGTTTTTCGATATGTAGGTATAACAACTGTAGTGGGCTGACCTGCAAACAGGCGTCGGCAACAATCACGAATGCGGCGCACATGTGACAATAAGCAAAGGTCATTATAGAGTTACGACGTACGGGAATGAGTTATCAGCTGTCTAATCGTAGACAACACAATGTCGAATTTAAACTGTAAGCCTGTATTGGTATTGTTTCTTTAATTTGGCTGTCGAACATTAATTTATGGTTGGAAATATGATTTTATGTAAAATAATTGATATGAAACAGCCGTCTCTAAAGTTATGACCCCATCTCACCACATGAAAGTGGCAGAAATGACAATGATCAGCTGACGCATTTTTCTTGGCCGAAGTCAGAGCGCGCGGCCCGACGCACCACCACCGCGCCCAAAGCCAGGGCCCCGGTAACGTGAGGTAGCCGAGTCGGGGCAGCGTGCGCTGACCCAAGCCGGGCCGCGGCTTTGGGCGCGGTCTACCGCATCCCCGCGGGCAGCCCCGGGCTATCACATGACACCGGGAGGACGCGCGGCCCCGGCTTGGGTCAGCGCACGCTGCCCCGACCCGGCTACCTCACGTTACCGGGGCCCTGGCTTTGGGCGCGGTCTACCGCACCACCTAACAGGCGTGTTCGAAACCGCAGGAGATGATGATGAACGGGTTTATCGAAACTTGATTGGATGAGCCTATCGGTAATAGCGATTTCAGTGTGTGCATTTATTGTTCATAGTGGTGTGAAATGTGGTTGGGGTACGACCGACAACCTGTCGGGGCGAATTTTGCACTGGGGTACTCAAAATTTGAAGAATTTAAGACGTTTCCATGAGTTTTGAAGGTATGGATAAGTTCTAAAAATCCGGTTCTCCTTATCTGGGCCATTAACTCCATACGGTCCAGGAAAGCTGGCACACTACCTTGAAGTAAAACGTCGGTATAACAGAAATTAATCCCGGGAATAATATTGTTAACCCGCGCCCAGATGGGGTCTGCCGAGCAACGCGGTCTGATGGGGGGGGGGCATTTTGGCCCCCCCTCAGATCTCGAGAACCACGCAACATAGCGACAAGCGGTAAACGGTGTTGGATAGCCCCAACGGGGAACTACCTTGTGACCCAATTTCATTGACCTCGGTCAAACCGATGACGTCACAGGTCAGGTCAAAGGTCGAATTTTCACTGGGGGGTCACAATATGAAAGTGTCGTGTGATACATGTTTTATGGTCCATTTTACATGACAAATGCGATTATGTGGGTCAGACAGACTTTAGGGCCAGCTTAGGTCACGTTTTGGTCAAGGTCAGGTCAAGGTCAGGTCAAGGTCAGGTCAAGGTCAGGTCAAATTAGGTCAAATTTCAAAGTTGATATTTTTGCATAAAATGGGTATCAATTCGATGCAGCTCGTCACGGGGAGTTCAATGGTGGTCTCCGTTTAGCGCTACGAGGTCTAGAATTGCTAAAAATTGAGTTCAAAAATTTGACGTCATCAATTTTTAACAGTTTTTTGCTATAACTTGGCCAAAAAAAGAGGTATCGATCTAAAATTTGGTATGTAGGGTAAGGTGCCTAATTAGCGACCCCCTTAATTTGAACCGTCATTGCTCACGCTCTGTGGGTGCCACTGTATTACTGGCTTGATTGTCGGAGAGATCGTTTATTTTCCCAGCTAACAGGAAACGTTACTACAACGTTGTCACAACGTCGTGTTTCGGTAAGTTGCGAAATTACGTTTTAATTACGTTGTAGCAACGTTCTGAACGTTGTGAAGCCATGGTTTGGTCCGAAAGTCGTGGTAAAACGTCGTGACAACGTTTTATTGGTACGTTGCAGCAACCGCGCACTTGCAGCATTATATTTTGATAATGCATGGTGACATATATGGCCATATAATGCATTTCCTTTGACTTTCAATGCGCATATTCAGTTTTCATCGTTAAGTTAAATTTGACATATTTTAACACTTGGACTGTTCACGTTGTCAGCTGGTGGTCGCCAACACGTTGTTAAAACGGTTTTTCACAACCTTGACATTATAGGTACTGAATAATTAGCGGTGTTTTTACAAGTAAATTCTGATACCTTTCTCTCTCTATCTCTCTCTAATATATATATATATATATATATATATATATATATATATATATATATATATATATATATATATATATATATATATATATATATATATATATATATATATATATAACATGTGTAAATTGCAAAGCGTCATTGGCATGTTTTGCAACATCACAGGCGGAGCTAGAGGCTTGCAACTATCCCTATGTAAACGCGGCTGTTATCCGCGGCTGCCAGCAAGCCACGCGGGCCGCCACTCAGGCGAACGGTGGCTCGCGCCCTGACCTCGCCTGAGGGGCCGTGACGTCAGTGTCACCGGCCGGCGTTCAGAGCCAGCCGGCCGAGCCGCAGTCTACGCCAGGGAGGCACCGGTTCTGACGTCACACGAAAATATCAGTCGGCTGGTTGTGGCACTGCCCCCTGCCGGCGCGACCGTGCTGCCACCTAGCTAAGCCTATCAGCCTAGGACGGGACGGTTTTACCTTTTCTCGTCGAGTGGGGCAGCTTGCGACGACACTATGTCGACATAGATGTGCTGCCACATAACCCAGGTTCAGAGTCTCTTGGACGGCACACCGTTCCGTGCTTCTATCCTCAGGATACTGAAATCCTTCTCCCCAACGCCGCAACCCCCTCCGGGCTGGACAGGCAACTTTATCTCATGCGGGCTGCTCCCTTGGAGCGGCACCGTTGCTCCCGAGGGAGCGCATCCCGTAGCCGGGTGCAGAGTGCTTGGGGGACTGGTCGGCCTGTCCATTTGGACGGGCTCAGCCCCAGCGACTCTCTAGGGTGCCTGCCCAGACCAATGTCTCCCCCTAATTCCTATCATCCTTCCGGCTCTGAAATGGTCTTGTCCGACCGAACGGGCCTAACCCAACAAAACAAACAAACAATCTCGGACGGCCAATCCTGTTCCATAACCACAGCTAAGCCCCCACTGACCTTACCCAGGATTGGCCGGACGACGTTGAATCTTCGTAGTTCGAGAGACACCGAACCCGCGGATAGTCTGTCGAAGCCTTGGCGGCTGAAGAAAGGCTAGACATATCTCACTTGATTTTGGCGTGGCCAGCCTCACTTCTGTAGTTTTGCTTCACATAATTCCACGTCCTATTGAGTTTCCGGTTACGTAGTACATGACCACGTTCAGGAACTTGATGTCTTTTAGATATATCACGTAATGACAAACTTTTGGCAGCATTTACATTGGTTACCTCATACCTGCATATTTTGGTGAGGAAAAATCACTATCGCAGTCGTACAATCAAGACATACCACAAAGGATCAGAGCTAAAGCAGCATTATTAACCAAAAGTGTATTGCATTGATCACCAGCATGTTCGTAAAATAAAATACATCACGAATAAAGATGACAACCAAGCAGGACCAGGACACATAACAAACATGAACGCTAAAGTGGCAACAAAAATGAAAGAGAGAAGATGAATCTGCCCTACGCAATCGTCAACTTAAAATAAAACTTCAGGCACATACACAACAGACCTCTGTGCATTAAAAGAACATGAATATACTCGCTTTGTCCTCGACACATAATGGGAACATCCTGCCGGCCCAGTCAAACAGCGCGCCCGCCTTCGAGTAGGAAATAGCAGCGGCCGCAGAAGTGGCCAACAGATACCACATTGTTCGTCACGCCACCTGCACTGAAACGTAACAGCTATCTAATCGTGAAATGTACCTATCCATCCAAAAATGCTGCACTACACCAGCACCACCGCACCGCACAGTTGGCAGATAGGTACGGAACGCAGGTCCTGGTCTCTGTCCCTTCCGAGTAGGGTCTCCGGACCGGTCACCAGCGCCACCATCTCCGCGCGGTAGCTATAGCACAGCTCTCCGGCCGGGGCCCGCAGTTCCTCGGCCTCTTCGTCCAGCCTGACCAGCACGGCTCCCGCCCAGCGCCTGAAGACTCCGCCCTCCGCAGATCCGTCCGTCCAAAGCCGGGCAGCACACAGGGGCAGGGACGCGAGGTGCAGCGTAGCCACGCTTTCCCTTTCCGCCGCCGTGACCCCAGCCCGGATCGGGCGCACGTCCAACCGGAAGGTGACGCCAGCCGTCTGTTGCCACGGTGGGATTCTCGCTCTCGCCCAGGCCTGGCGGCCTCGCAATCTCCAGCCTCGGACCGAAGACAGGCGCGCCGGTGCCGAGGCCTCGGCGGTCGCGCGCAGGGGGTCCCCTGATGGCAGAGCCAGCGCCCTCCCCAGCAGCCTGGCAGCCAGCGTCCAGCTTCTCTCCTCCATCGGAGAAAGTCGGGCTTCCGCCATTAGTGCGTGGCACGGTGTTGAGCGCGGACACAGGTGATGATGCGGCCGCCTCTCGCAGTCCTCGCTCCAGGAGATCCACGTGCGAGTGGCGGCCGCCGGCAGCCACGCGACGGCAGCGTGTTCGAGCGCCCCTCAGACGTAACCGATTGGCCATCGTACTGAGGGCACCCTAGTCCAGGCCCCAGCTATTCAACCAGATCGACGGCGCCGTAGCCGTCAGAACCTGGTGATCACTCGAGCCACGCCACAGAGCTCACGCCTCAAAGCGGTTGGCTCTCCGGTCCTCGGCATCCGGCATCCGCAATGATTTGGCGTAGCCAGGACAGGTGAGATGCCGGCCTCAGTCATAACCGGAAAGCCTGTAAAAAAAAAAACAATGTGTGATTGACAACTAGAATTGTATGCATACAGTTGAGAAATCATGGCGCACACTGCATTGTGACAGTAGATAGTTTAGTGCGATTGGCAGAGGAGGGACTTATTGTAAGAAAACAATAAACAATTGAAGCATTGGTTTTGTAGCTAGCTACCAACCCTTCTCATATGAATCTAGATGATTTGTACCATTAAGAAAAAAAACATAGGCGTAGGAGCGGGGGGGGGGGCATGCCCCCACTTTTCAGCTAAGCTAATTTTTAAAGTAAAATATTTATTTTCATTTAAATTCAAAACTAAGAGCAAGAAATGGTTCGGCAAGGTGAGATGAGCACAAAACTGCAAATAATTTGTTCATAAATCATAGGGGTATTGGGGTTCCCACAAAGTGACATTGAAGTTCTCTGCCCCCCCCCCCCCCCCCCTCCACTTTGTGAGGTTCCTGCGTCCATGAAAAAAACACATTGCATTATGTGCATCAACACTTAACCCTTGCACTTAGAGAGGGCCACAAAGCCCACTATAAAGCCCACAAGACACCACCTGAAATCAAAGCATGACAAATGATAACATGTAGGCACCTGACTTCTATAACCTACTGAACAAAACATACCCCATATTTGCCCAATATATCAATATGTACCTATGTGTAGATAAAGTATGAATGGTAGGTTGATACCTAGGCTGTTTAGTGGGTTGTAGGTATGCTGAAAGGATGAAAGATGGGTATTTGTTGAAAAAAACTCTGATCTACAGTTGATATGAATATGCAACATGGGGTTAGGTAAGGTTTGATTTTTGTTTTGTATTTGCATCACATGTAAATATCATATCTGGATTCAGTCAGGATGTCAAATCAAAATAGTGTAAGAATTAACAAAAATGTATGCCTGAAAAGTGAATCGGACTCTTTCTGAACATTTACCAAAAGTTGTAGGTTGGTAATGGTATGCAAGGTTAGGCTACGGTAGATGTTTTTATCTTCACCATAGTTTATCTACACAGTAACCAACAAACCCTCGTCCAGACATAGGTATAGGCATGGCAAATTGTCAAAAAGTTAATATTTTTCTGCTCATCTGCATTTGACCAAAATTAGGGTTCTAGCATGTTGGTTATTTCAGGTTATGTTAGGTAATATGTAGGTGAGGTTAAAACTTAAACAAGCCATAAGACATATATACGTACCTCATCTGAGATTAATATTGAGCTAGGGGTCAGGGTACCCTCCTTCCTGTCAGGTCAAGATACTTGACACCATCCTGCAATCTGAGGCGGCCCAGGAACCAGCTCAGGCTATTACAATGAAAGTCAACAGTCGTGCCGGCATAAGACCACTCCTCATTAAAATCTGATATCAAGTAATTAGTTAATGACCCCGCCGCCACAAATCCTACGAAACACATTGACCCTTTGAATTGATATCCCGAAAAGAAATATCCATAATGATTTATAGCGAACGTGTTCTTACGCAGCTGTGACATAAGCTGCGCATGCAAAAAACACCCGCTAGACCAATTGATGGCGAGTAAACCTGTTGATGAAGAAATACTTGTCTTCCATTGGTCTGTGAACACAATCTGCAGGAAACGCATCTTAAACTACAGTAAAATTTTGCAGGAAAATCTGCAGAAAGTAAGAAAAATGCAATTTAAACATATTTAGCCAATGAGTCTGGCCGCTCTGTTGATATGTTCCGATAGATATTGAGCACGATCAGTCATTTTGAAAGAATTACGGTCCGACTCTCTTTATTTTAAAAGCAATGACGCATAAAAGAATTATTGAAAAATTGACAAAATATTTTCTTGGAAGGAAAAGTGGGACTAGCGTTAAGTTAAAAATCAAAATAAATACACTGCTCGAGACCTCGCTTTCGAAAGTATATATCAGTGCATTTTCGCATCGAATCTCTCTAAATCATGAACAAACTTGGGCAAAAACAACAAGATTGCCTGTTTTGCCAATTCACACATTTTCAGATTTGGGGGCGATTTTAAAGTTGATGGCCAATGTTTTCAAAGTCAACATTTCCACAGGAAAAAATACAGCTATTTTTCTTCCAAATTCATTCATTTGTAGAGTCCGACTCTCTCTTGTTTTCTCACAGTTTCCGTTGTGCTCTGAGAGAAACGACCATGTGTATCATAAGTGTTTGGTTCACTTCAAGACTGCAGAATTTGCACTTGCATTTTCTGCCGTGTGGAAGAGCAGAAGGAGTAAGCTAATTTATGACAGAATGTGCTTAAAAAATGACTGGTGAATAATATCTTTTGTCAGTGTCTGACGAATATTTATATTTTAAATCACGCTCTTCAGCTGTCAAGTGAGTTCCAAATGGCCTAAATTGTCAGCTGTTTATCGTCCTAGGTCAGCTCAAGGTCACAGACGTCAGCTGAAGAAAGTGGTGACCATTGGCCCTGTGTTGAGCGGACAAACCGGTGTTACCTAGTATTCTATGTACCGTGGTCTACGCGGCGCGAGCGAGCAGTGAGGGCCGGCGGCGGGCGCGGCTGAGATAGCTGGAAGATGAAAGATAGCGCCAGTTGTCTGCGTTTGATGCGATTGTTGTTTTGACTGGTAAGTCAAAGTACCATTTACGAGTAGCATTTGCAAGATTGTGCCTTGTAATATCGTGCGGTCTAGGCTATAGTTCATTGTAGCTCTAGCCTCTAAGGTGTTGACATGTTTCAGTTTGATCTAGCCTGTCGCACTGTTACGGAAAGTGGTGCAGGTATTTTTGTGATTTTTTCATGAATTGAATGTCTGATTTTCCCTCATGTCTTCCCGCAGACGTCCTGCAACTCGTCAGCGCGCCTTGCGGCAGGCCTACTGTCGGCAATGCGGTAGCGAAGTGGCTGTCCGGAAGCTGCGACCGGAACGGGGGGTGCGCAGACCGTCTAGTCAGGCACTGCCAGCTGCCTAGGGACATCGAGGCCGCAAATGAGCCGGTGCCTAACGGTCCGCCGAGTGATCCTCCCAGCGAGGGTTAGTAAAGAAGTGAACTTCCACCAGTTCTGGCGTGCTAGCGGCTAGCGTCAGAGCCGGTAGAACCCAATTCCGTCCCACGCCCCCATGGGGGCGCCCCTGGGCCCCATGCCCCATCACCGATGCCGCCGCCGTCGTTTTGTTTGTTTGTTGTAAATTGACCTGTATAATGTATTGAAATATACACTTCTTACATGTCTTTTTTACAAGTCTAGAGAACGGGAAGAGAGCGTCGGAAACACATTCTGAGTATGTTGCGAACACGTTGAGAGGGCGTTGCGAAAATGTTTAGGACGTTTATGTACTCAGGGTCGCAGGGACGGCAATGCGAAGTAGCGACAACGTGGTGCGCACGTGATAAAAAACGTCGCAGAGACGTTGCCAAAGCGTTCTATACTCCTTGTAGTCACGTTGCGGAAACGTGGTGACAACGTTCCAGAAACACTGTTGGTACGTTACAGAAAACATTTCATAACGTTGGCGGGACGTTGTAAGAACAGTTTTGGGACGTCACGGCCACGTTACAGAAACGTTGTGATGACATTCAAATGCATGGTCGGATGACGTTGTCACGCCGTTGTCTGGAGTCTACAAAATTACGTTGTCACAACGATAAATCGGGACGTTGTGGTAACCATTTGACAACGTTTAAACGACGTTGTAACAACGGCAAATTGTTAGCTGGGTTTCTATTAAAATATAGTCATTTTCTGCCCCAATATTCGCTAACTTATTTCTAGTGTGCATTTTGGCAAACCATTGCAAAAAACGCTAATAGGGAACTCTTCCCGATTAGCGACCGGGGAGGGTCGCTAATAAGTCTATGGGTTTCCCCATATTAAAAATGGCAAAAAATGCGACGCCTGAAAAGATGAAATATGATCTCAAAAAGGTAACCTATACGCAAAGCACTCAATCACTCGAACATGCACGTGTATCCAACACATTTCCGTAAGAAAAAACTGATCACGTGATGCACTGAAGGCGAAAAGAAGGCGGAAACCCAAATTTTGCGGGCTATCTCGTATGATATTCGAGGTCCGCGCTGAACTCGGCACCCCTGCAGTCTGTGACGACATTTGGCATCCCCTGCCACACATTGCAAGCTTCAGCAACATCTCATTTTCATTTCTCTCTTTTCCCCTTTCTTTCCCTTCTTGAGCTATTTGCGACCATGTCAGGCGCAAATAGGAAATATGAGTTGCGACACATTTTTAACCGCCATGCTGTGCACAGTTGAGCGATTCACTATGGGAAAACCGCAATCAATTGAAAAAGGAATGTCGATTCAGAATAAAAAAAGGTGCATCATCCTAATGTGCATCGCTTTTCATCAGAGAGGGCCCAAACACACACGTTTTGGATAAGAAACTCGTCATTTTTATTTAAACTCACCTGAAACGTCCCACCAGAAACATCGACGACCGAAAAATAATTTAATTTGCTAACCAAAGTATGGCTGACTTTTTGACGATGTTTTCTCCCCCGTTTTCTCCTGCCAGTTTTTCTGTAGGGTGGTAGGTCGCAAATCGGAAAGGGTCGCTAATTAGGCACCTTACCCTATATCGAAGAGCGTAGGGACTATCACATATATTCCGGTTTTTTCGAAATTCGAAAAAAATTTGGAAATTTTTTGAGTTTTTCTAAAAAAATCAATTTTTTTTATTTTTGGGGGTCAAAATCCTGAAATTTTGAAAATCCGAGATAGCAGTTTTGTAGCGCCGTCTTTTCTCTACACAACCACATAAAGAACTTTAAAATTGCTTGCTAACTGTAGAATTGGTGAGCGTTTCAAGATGTCATGTTTTTTGCTCATTTTTGCTCGAACATCACCTCAGTTTGACCTCAATAACTCCTGACCTGAGGTGACCTGTGACTTGAAATTTTGTGTGAAGGTGTTAAATTGATGCCCGGTAAGGTACCCAAAATTTGGCGGCGCTGCGCGCCGCCGTTTTCTCGCTATTCAAGAAAAACCACAGGGGGGACCAAAATGGCCCCCCCCATCAGGGCGCGGGTTAATCAGACGTTTTCTTTCCGTGGTGGAGCCCGAATGGTTTCACAAGAAGCTGCTCGCTGAAAACAAATGAATATTGGCCCGTATTGGCCTGCATTGAGATTGAATGTTGAATGTTAAGTGCACCGAAGGCAACACAGAGCTAAATCAAATTCAGAGAGAGCTTTGAGACGCCTTCTTAATTTTTTGAAATCTGATAGTCCCACTGCTTTGTCCGATCACTCAAAGGTGATGCTCATTAAAGGGACTATCCCACCTTTAACATGGGGTTTGAGTTGAGATAGCCAAGTTTGCGGCGAGGTTCAGAAACCACTATCTATCTAGGTTGCAACCCCCGCGGCCTCTTGGTGTTGAAGAAATTCGTTCCCTTCATTTGAAAATGGGCCTTGCATAAGGCCCTATCTTCAACATGGAGCGACCGTTAGTGTGACGTCACCTCGTTTAGTCATTCTGATTTAAATGGGTTTGTTCGTTGAAAAATCGCTTAAAACTTGGTCTGAACTTTGTTGTGGTGCCTACAGAGTAAAAAGAATCAGCTTTATGACAGTAATGTGGCCTGGGGAAGGAGGTAATTTTGGGCTGTGACGTCACATATTTGAAAGTTTGTGTTTGGAATATGGGAAGCCTAAGATGTTTAATGAAAAATAAATGCCAGAACCGTGTTCCTGGTCATCCAATCTATAAAGTCGGGCACAATTTAACTGGTTTTAACAACATTTTAGAAGGTGGGACAGAAAATGGATACGAATGGTACAGACAGCGAGAAAAGACTACAGTTTGCTCTCCCAAGAGCTGGCGAACAGAGAAGCAGAAGGTGTTCCAACCAACACAAGGAAGACCCAGAATGGGCTGTAGCCACTTATCGTGATAGGCGCAGCGCAGGCCAAGTGTCTGGTAGGTATACCCAGGCACACATGATACAGAGATGATGGAATAGATCAGAGCTTGTAAATACGCGTTTTCAGTAGAAGGTTCTCACAGAAGGCGGCCCTGGGTGCATAAGTTCTTTACAAGTGCTGCAAGAGGGCCTGCATATTAATATAAGAGACTGAGCGAGACATTGCACAGTCCACTTATTCCACTACTGCATTTCCTTATTGGCGCTATTAATTTGAATAAACAATACACACTTCGTTATAAACAAATGTTCCCCGAAAACAAAACCAAGCCCTGTTTCTTTTCCCAATCCCTCCATGTAGCCCTTTTAAACAGACGAGCTGAGCGACGAACGGCGCAAAGTCGTTATAATAAATGCATAATCGGACCGCCTCCTCGGTACACCAGGCATTATTCGGTGTGCCTTGCCAAGGGTGTTTATATTTAATGCACTCCCAGGCTCGTGCATTAAATACAAAAATAACACTCATTTCATTCGTGTTATTTTTGAAAATATTAACCTCACTTCGTTCGGTTAATATTTTAGGAAAAATAATGCCCTCACTCCGTTCGGGCATTATTTAAAACACCCTTGGCTAGGCACACCGAATAATACCTGGTATACCGAGGAGGCGGTCCGATTAAATATATATTATGGGGGAATATTTGTTTCTGGTCCCTAAAAAGCTGTTTCTGGCACCTAATTGCTGATCAGCCCCAAAATGCTTATTCGACCCTAATATCTGAATCTGGCACCTAATTGCTTCCACACAGCCTAAAGTTGCCAGATCGTCTAGTTGAACTCCGTATTTGCTGTTGCTGATTCAGCACCAAAACCAAAACATCCAGCACCTATTTTATTCCTCGTTTGCCTACCTAATTCGCGTAATCTTCCTGATTTTATGTATCCTAACAACATGAACGTTGCATTCGGTGATGTCAAGTGCCATTTTCGCCAGTGGAGATAATGATTAATGCCATTTCTAGCCAAAAGAGAATCACTAGCCAGCTATGGTGCAGCATAGCAAGACGCTCCTATACCAGCCCGCTATGTAGAGACTAGAGATTATTGCACCCTCAGCCATTTTAACGTGACAAGTTTGGATCCGTCACTTCCAGCCAGGCTCTCAGGTCATAAACTGGAGTAAAGCAAAATGTCAACTCTGAACAGACATGCCACACAACCGGCCTTCTTTTCAATATTATTAGCTTTCTGCAATCATCGTCTGACTCCATCTCGATCAAACGCAGCATCCGGTTTCTACAGGGGCGTTTGAGTTTGACTGACCATATGGCCTTGGACTGACCGGCCACACAATAACCAAAAACAAAATCAAAGCTTCATGCACACATATGCCATACGTAAGAAACGGATGAAAAAGGCACAACCACGGCACAACTCTGCGCGGCAAACAACGGACAATGTCCCACGCAAGATCCCGCGTTTCTTCAGCGGCCTTGAACGGAGTGAAAACATTACATTTCTTTTTTGGAGCTATTTGATGACGTCAAAAAATACAATACCCGTTTTAATGGTCAAAATCGAGACAATTACTCACAAAAATGTTTCCCTTTAAGCATTACAAATGAATGCTTTTAAATATTTAAATGAAATCGTTTTTTTTTTCAAACAAATTAATATTATTTGCTTACTTAAACGTCATATACAATGCTGAGATCACTACGGGACTGTCTTAGAGTGTAGCTGCACTGGCAACCTTTAGGCTAGACTCCAGGGGTCATTATACCAGAACAACATGATTCTACCAGCCAGTAGTTCATTTTTCTACTAGATTGGTGCTACGCTCAGCATTTAGGTGCCAGATTCAGAAAAAAGAATAAGGCGTACCGATGAATAGGTGCCAGAAACAGCTAATTAAGGTCATTTTCCATGATTGGTGCTGGTATCCACCAAATAGGTGCTGAGGACCAATTTTGGGGCGAATCAGCTTTTAGGTGCCAGAAATAGCTTTTCTGGGACGCAATTAAATGGCGTCCTATATTATGTAGGTCATTGGTTCCATTCCTCACCAATAGCAGTGCACGTTGTTAGCGTGCACTACATAGTTTGGGTAAATAGATGGCGAAAACGTCGAAAGGAGTCGAGAAAGGGGATTGGTGACCCCCATTCCTTCCAATCCCTCGACGTCTGGCGCCTAATTGAGCTAAGGCTTCGCGAAAGAATACAAGCATATGCGCTGTTATACGATACCTTTTTAATACCCTGCATCCCTTGTTCCATCGAGAACCGTTGACATCTGCGAGGCACAGCGATGGATAAGCTAGCCTAGCGGAACTCCCCACCATTCGCTTCGCCGCATGTATTTCTTATAGATCACGCGGATCTAATCGGCCAGTGACACATGGCCACGTTCAGTTTATTACATGCTCATCACAGACAGGGAAATCTATCCATGGACAATGCATGCACAAACACACGCACACACGCACACACGATACTGCACTCATCTTTAATTCAACACATACCTAATGCTCATCGATATTACAAAGCCCTTTCAGGCCCGGCGCCTGTGGGCTTTGTTCAATAAATTAACAATAAAAACAATGCATGCACGCGCAATGCTCAAATAATGACGGCACACGCGCACATGTCCAACAACAAGCAAACGTTTCATTACAACTTACAGTGGATGTTAGTTTAACATTGTTTAACGTTGCCCATGGCTGGGAATGCCTTACAAAGTACTTGTTCACGTCTGTAGAAGTGTAGAGTAGTATTGGTGAGCCCTATCACTTAGCGCACTACCTTGTAATGCTAGTGTATGCCCTGAAGTACACAATGCCACAAACTTGAACCGCATCGCACGTAGAAGGTCCTAGATATTTCGAGAAAAAAAAACGTTAGGTCTTGATGTTACAAATTTGTTTTTAAATACTTGTTCACTTTCTAAGACTAGTAAGCATGAATATTCAAAATAAGCAGTACGTCACCAGACCTCGTCCGACGGGAGCGGCTGCACACTCATGCCGTTCTCACAGCGCAGTCCACAGTACCACATACCAGGCCCTGCGGCTGATGCCCTCTGTTGGCTGGCGCAAGATTTACGTCGTTCGGCGTTCAGCAGTGGGACAAGATCACCCACCGGCGGTAACCGAAATCTGTAGAGCAGAGCTCTGACGAGGCAGCAGCAGGACCACCCTTTCCGTGCGGGTCTCAGTCCTCCTCAAAACACTGCACGTTTCTGTGGTCGTGCTCATATCCACTAGCACAACCGATACTAGTACGATCGTGATTTTATGGTCAAAGTGTTAAATTTGCGGTTTTTACATTGGTATTATCTAATAGAAACAGCTGATGCGGTATAATGTGGTCTTGATAAGAAAATTGCTTCCTCGCTCTGATGTAACTATCGAAACGTTAAAAACTGGCGTTGGCATAATTACGAACAATTACCTGCAGTTGGCAGCTACCTACAAGTGGCTCTTTCTATCTGCTTTTGATTATTGGATAATCTCGTCCCATTCCAGTACCTTTGTCCCCAGCCCTATAGCCTAAGACATTTGAACACAACGTAATGTAATGCTTGCGCCATTCCGATGCGGCCAAAGCGACGATAAGGAGCGCTTTGCTGACGCCTCTGCGACGCACGGCGCTATGAGTATTTGCTGGTCGGCGACTGAGGCGCTGCCGTGTCCCTGCCTGTACCCGCCTGCCGTCATAGGCCGGCGGTGTCGGACTCCAGCCCTGCCCTTCATCAGAACGAGGGCGCCTCTATGCTGACGAACTTGGAGATGTACAACATGATGTCCATCAGCGAGAGGTCGCAGCTGTACTGTTCCCGGCACTCGGTCTGTTTGTTGGTGAGTCCGAAGAGCGCGGCCTTCTGACGAGGTCCGGGGTAGCCATCCGGCCTGCCGACAAGGGAGGAACACAGTCAGAGTCGACGCCATTGCTCGTACAATGTACGTATAGGGTCGGGTGACACACATTGCAGTTATGGAATCTCATCCAACAAATCGCCAAATTTTTACTGTGATGTTTTCATTCCTGGAGCATTGACCTCCCTTGACCGCGAATTGTACGATGATGACGTACTGTTACGTATAGGTATCCTTCCATTACCCCGTATCATTTCAACGAGTTCACCTGAGTTCCACAGCTTAGGTAACCACAAGCATCCCGCCATGCTACATTCTGACCTCAGTGTACAAATACTCGTTTGAATATGACTAGCAACGCTCAAAAACAGAATAATAGATAGTAATAATTGATAACAGAATACAGAATAATAATAATTGATAGCGGGGTGCGCCGGTTGAAGGGAAACGAACCATTTCACTCAATGGCATGCGTGCCTTAAAGGTAGTGTGCCACCTTTGAAAGATTTCCCATTTTATTTTTCCTAGGATAAGAAGCTTCTGTTTTTACCTAATATCGCAAAAAAAAAATCAAAAATGGGCCTGGAATAGTGCCTTTTTGGCCTAAAAGTTTATCGGTTTTTAGATATGTATAACAACTGTAGTGGGCTCACCTGCAAACAGACGTCGGGCAACAATCGCGAATGCGGCGCACTTGTGACAATAAGCAAAGGTCATTATAGTGTTACGACCATACGACGTACGGGAATGAGTTATCAGCTGTCTAATCGTAGACAACACAATGTCGAGCCTTAAACTGTAAGCCCGTATTGGTATTGTTTCTTTTATTTGGCTGTCGAACATTATTTATGGTTTGAAATATGATTTTATGTAAAATAATTGATATGAAAAAGCCGTCTTATAAGTTATGACCCCATTTCACCACACGCAAGTGGCAGAAATGACAATGATCAGCTGACGCATTTTTCTTGGCCGAAGTCAGAGCGCGCGGCCCGACGCACCACGCGTATTTGGAAATTCCGACCTCGACGAGCATCAGAAGCCACCTAACAGGCGTGTTCGAAACCGCAGGAGATGATGATGAACGAACGGGTTTATCGAAACTTGATTGGATGAGCCTATCGGTAATAGCGATTTTAGTATGTGCATTTATTGTTCATAGTGGTGTGAAATGTGGTTGGGGTACGACCGACAACCCGTCGGGGCGAATTTCGCACTGGGGTACTCAAAATTTGAAGAATTTAAGACGTTTCCATGAGTTTTGAAGGTATGGATAAGTTCTAAAAATCCGGTTCTCCTTACCCGGGTCATTAACTCCATATGGTCCAGGAAAGCTGGCACACTACCTTTAATTAGGCAGCCTGATTGTGGACCGAGACTGGATGACAGTTTGTGCTGACCTACAATTAATGTGTCGCAAGTGACAGCAATGATCAATGCATCCAGCGAGTCGTTCAGTTAATCAACATACTAAACAAAGCAAGGCCTTAGCTACTCACGGGTAGAGCATCTGGATGGGCGACGCCAGGTAGCCGAATTTGTGCGGGTTGCGCCACACCTCGCAGGCAGTCTTCTGCGTGCACTCGTCGCCGGTGACGGAGCGCATCTCGTCCAGCGCGCTGTACACCAGGTCGGTCAGCTCGGTGGGCACGTAGGCGTCGTCGTCGAGGCCCTGTCGGTCGGTGGCCGGCACGTAGCCGAGCAGCGGGATGACAAACAGTACGAGCACGGTGAGCACGGCCAGGAAGGCCAGCGACACCACGGCGGCCGTGTCCAGCGTGCCGAACGAGATCTCGGCCAGCGACGGGATGCTGAACGCGAAGAGCGGCAGCGTGAACGCCACCGTCGTGTTGAACTTGCCGGCGCTGTAGTTGGGTCCGAAGAGGAAGCGCGGCTCCACCTGCGACTCGGGTTCGGTGGAGGGCGAGCGGTCGGCGGCGGCACGGGGCGCGTTCAGCAGCAGCGCCGCGGCACACAGCAGCCACGGCGTCCAGCCAGCCATCCTGGCGACAGAGGGGGGAGGTCAGGACCGGTCGGCACAATGTAACACGTATACTCGTACATACACCTCGACACACCTGTACACATTGGCATGGTTCATTCAGTCATCAGAAATAGGACGCATCCGGCGTCATACCATAGATCCAAGAGAGGGACTCGTATGTCATTCAACCACAACCGCCTATCTCGAGGTTAACTCCTTTATTTTTGGAAGTTTCAACGAACTGATCACTGCATTATGCACCGTGAATACCGTGAGCG
Source organism: Amphibalanus amphitrite (assembly GCF_019059575.1). Classification (NCBI taxonomy): domain Eukaryota; kingdom Metazoa; phylum Arthropoda; class Thecostraca; order Balanomorpha; family Balanidae; genus Amphibalanus; species Amphibalanus amphitrite. The sequence goes on along the minus strand of NW_024882646.1, from coordinate 190,568 downwards.
CAGTTGATGCTTATTACTACCGAGAAATCAAACGAAAGTGGCATAAACGGACCGATTTGGTGAGTACGTTCCAAATGAGTCACGTCGGTAGCGATTATGTTATTTAGACGTGACTGTTTTTTGTCCGAACACGGACTCGTGCTCTGTATCAGTTTCAAGCAGGCCTCGCTCTGTTGCCCCCCCCCCCCCCCCCATTCAGGTATGTGGGCTGCTCTTTGGTCTGAGTTGAGTATTGAAGCCAGCTGGGTGTTTCCTCTCATTGCGAGAAGAAACTCACCAGCTGGTGTTCACTCTCGCAACAAGGACCTCTGCCCTGACTGATGAGGTACTAAATCTCTCATCATTTACTGTCTGCACCTGCGGATATTTGTCGCTAAGATTTCAGCACTGCACTATCTCCTGTTACTGGTCCTCATATTTCACTACATACTCGTGCATGCACCAGCTGCTGACATTCTCCATATCTCAGCAGCAGCAGCACAGCCTGCTGACCGATAGCAATCCGTAGCAATCGATGTCTGTTCCGGGCCCATCTGAAGCCTTTGATCCTGCACCGGCGCTGGCACCGGCCGTAAATTGTTCACGGCAGGGTCCGGCCACGGCCACCTTCGGTAGGCCCGGCAGGCGTGGCGGGTCCGTTACATCAGATACACACGCCACCACTGCGGGTCGGGGTGATCAGGCGTGGCCGTCACAGTCGTCGGCAGCTCGGCGTCACTGGTCAGAGGACCGGCGCGGGGAGGTAGAAGTATACCCACGGTCACCTGCCGAGACGTCACGGAGAAGCGGGGCTGGTGATCACCTACGTATAGCTGTCAGATAGGGACAAGATTGTTGAGAGAGGAATACGAACGCGGCCTTTTTGGAAAGGGAACTTTATAGGACTTTTCCTAAGCATCTTCCATGTGCACTTGAGCAATCATCCAAGCCTCGAGGTACACTGGCCAGTGGTCACGCTTGGTTGCAGCCTGGTGATAAGTCCTGCTGAGCGCTGATGCAGGTATGCCGATCCCGTCGGGTCACCACTTTGTCCTGCTGATCATATGTCGGTCGTACTGATATATATCGTATATCGCGCGCCGCTCCTGCTGAGGATCAGGTGACGCGCGATGCCGTCGATGCATGCCGTTCCCGCTGGGGTGTCGCCCGGTCCTGCTACTCGGCACTATCGGTGCCACGGCGGCTCGGGAGATGCGGTCGATGCCGCGATAGTAGCCGTGACAGAGCCGGCCATCTGCTCGGTATGCTCGCGACGTGCTGTCGGACGGTGACCCGGTTTCCGGCGGTCCACAAGTCTCGCGCGCGCCGCCTCTCTCGGACAGGGCCCGGTGCGTGGAGCTTCGGCCGCCATCTCCCCGCCGAGGAGCCCGGCTGGCTAACTGTGCCGGCCCCCGCAGGGCGGACCCTGACCCTGCCGGAGCGCCTCAGATGGTGGCCTAACGGGCTCCGTCCTGCGGAGCGGCCGGGGTGCCGGCACCACGCGGCCGTCCTGCGGCGCGCTGACGGATGGTGGTCACTCCGCACCGGCTGAAGACCGATCTCACCCGCATAGCAATCGGACACCGACTGTTCCGCCCTCCGATAGAACCCCCCGTAGAAATATGCGGCTACAACTGACCGAGAAGATGGACTAATCTGCTGAGACTTTATGCAGTTAAATCCAGCTCGTGCACGTTTCACGGGGAATATCTCACCTCTCTCTGGCTGGCGCCACACGCAGCACCTCTCCTCGCGCTCACAGCGTCCAAGAGTCGGCCTTGGCACTGGCGCGTGCAGTAGCACCACGGACGCCACAGACCGCACTACCGCGGCCTCCGCCGCCACCGCCGCCACTGTTTCTGTGTCAGACCGCAGGTGCCGCGTCGCTTTCGCCGCGGCAGTGCCGCCGCCCTCCACTGAACGGAGGCGCGCACGTGAATCACGCGAGCCGCAGGCGTCTGCCGCCGCTGCACGGACGCCGCAAGTCACCCCGTCCGATTCTACACCTTACATCAAACATTCAATAAGCCGAGTACACTGAGCACAGTGCACTGTGGCCATCGACCCTTGTTCTCCGTATAAAATCGTCGAACATGACATTCGACCGACTGGGTGTGACTGTTGAGCGCCCTGTGCTGGTGACGGAAGGCGTTGGGCGCTGCGTCCGACGTGCAGTCACGCGCGTCCGAAAACCCACCAGTCACTGTCCGGGGCCGGGCGCAGCTCGCCGCAGCAGCCGCGCGTCGCGGGTATAGGTGCGTCCCTATAGAGGTGCTCCGCTGCCGGCCAGCTCTGCCCGCCCGCTCCCAGCCTGAATCCAGGCACGGAGCTGAGAGCGTGAGCCGGTCGAAGTACCGGTGGGCTGGATGAATTACATCAAAAGAAAGTCCGTCGCAGCTTTTCGATCGGTAGGTAACGGAGCATGACCTTTTAGAGCGTACAGAAACAGAAGGGTTGCGCAGGATTTGGTAATAACTTCACGTGACCGGCTTCTTATAGAAACAATATAGATACACAGCTGGGCTGAAGCAGAGCTATGTTTCGCCGGGAACACCACACAAACCCGTCAAAAGACATTTACGGATGCAACAGTAAACGGCGATAGCATTTAGGCTATACTGAAAATGTGCCTATACGAATTAGGCAATAAAAGACAAACGTCGAGGGATTCAGTTTTTTTTAAGGGGTTCGCCTTGTTAATCACGTAACTCTTCCAGGACTGTGGCGCATGCTTAGGTATATCACTTTTGGGAGATAGCGACTGAGGTCTGAGTTTGTTGAGTAAATGTTGCTTAAAAACAGCTACATAGTTTCGAGTCTTCGGTTCGGTTCATGGGAGCAGGTCAGAAACAAATATACCTTAATGTTGATTATTTTGCTCTCTTTTCCATGCAGTTCGCGGGTTAGGTAATCACTACCGCCAACTGCTTCCGTTTCTTTTTTTTTCTACAAAATTTTATCAGTTAGAACGGACGGGACAGGACAATGGTTCACTTCCCTAACCTTTTGACGGCCGGTATAATCGGATGGCAATGCCTGCGCAAAAGATCCGGCCGCTGCTGAGGTATGGAAACGGGTCAGCCTGTGCACGCGGGCAGTGCAGCTTGTGGTACCGCCCAAGTCGTGCTCGTGATCATCTGTCGGGTCAGGGTAGCCGGCGACAGGCAATGTTTCATAGCAATCAGCTCGGCCATCGAGGACCTACTGCTGGCGAAACCCATCTGACGTTCTTGGACCGGACATATTTGCGTCGCACACATGCCGTGACGGCCATCAAGTATCAGGTGGGTGTGGGTAGAAACATATAGCACTCATTAAGGCGGTAAAATGTGCCGGGGAATGCACCGTGACATCCTTCTAAGGTCACATTTATATTTGCAAGAAAAGAAGTTCAGTGGGATACCAGACCTACAAAAAGTTTTTCGAGGTAACAATATTTTTTTTCGCATGAGTTATAGTGTTTGTCATTAAGCTACAATCACTACACAAATTACAGTTTTTCAAGCACCAAGTAACCCCGCTACTATTCAGCGGCGGGCCGCAGTCGGCTGTTGGGTGGCTGTGAGCGCGCCTCTGTCGGCGGCTGGCTGACCTGCTGCCGGAGTGGGACGGCGCGGCAGACGGTCGGTCGGTCGGTCGGTCAGTCGGTCGTCGTCGCTCCGGCGGTGCTCGGCGCTCCACTGGTGATCCGGCACAGCGCGCAGTCTGTCGGACACTGAGCGGCCGCAGCGCGCCGCCTGACCCGTATACCGGGCGCCTGCCGACGCGCGGCGCCCCGCCCCCCGCCGGCGGCCGCGGCCGGCGGACGTCCGGGCACCGACGGTAGCGACGGGTGTCACTCAGATCAGTTCACGGCAGACCTACACCCCTCATAGCGCCCTGTGTGTATTGTATAACCTAACCTACCACCCGTGGATCTCCTCGACCCTTGACCTTCTCCCTGGTGGTAGCAGGGGGCTTTTTTGGCCACACTCGCCAGTTTTTGTTTTGCGTGTTTAAAGAAAACCGCAACGGCGCCGGGAAACTTGCTATAGCTTATCATCCAATAATGTTGCATCGTGTGTGAAGAAATGACTCTATGGTCACTTAATTTCAGGTCACCAAGGTCAAGTAACAGAAGTTACTCATTTATTCTTAATGTAAAGATGTGATCCTGTCAATTCTATATAGTTGATCATTGGGTCATTGAATTGGATCCCAGAAAATGGATCTAGAATCTGATCCCACGGATCCTGATCTCGGATCCGATGGGACCATAGATCCAGTTCCCCATTTGTCGACAGATCCATGGACAGCATTGATTCGGACCTTTGTTTTGCCTAGGGATCCGATGAGATCATGGATCCTTACTTTATGTTGTCGACATATAAAACCTCAAGAAACATTTGTTGCAATGCACAACGTTCTGTTTTAGGATCGTATGTGAGCATTGATCACACATCACAATTCATAGTTTTGTGGCTCTCATTGAACAAGAATCATCTGGTGCATGTTTTTATGGTAAGGCATGGTAGGATCCCCTCGGATCATAGTTTGATCCCTGTCATCGATTGGTCGTCAGATCCTATGAGCTCCAGAATCATAGATTTATTTTAGCATGGGATCCAATAGGATTATAGATTCTAACTTGTTTGCCTCAAGATCCACTTATAATAGGTATAGATCCTTATCCATCTTTCGGATCCATGCACAATGCACATGTCTGAATATTAGTACCAACATTTCGTATATTACAGATTTCTTATACTTATGACCTGGTCAATGATATCAGGTCAGCTTTGTGACATTACCATTACAGAGCAAAATGAGAAAAGTACAAAATATAGAAGAGCGCAGGGACTATCACATATAACCCTGTTTTTTTCGAAATTCGGATTTTTTGGATTTTGTTCGGAAAAAAATCAATTTTTGGAATTTTTGGGGGTCAAAAACCCAAAATTTTGAAAATCCAAGATACCTGTTTTGTAGTGCCGCTTTTGTTTACATGACGATATAAAGAACTTTGAAATTGCTTGGTAACTGTAGATTTGGTGAGCGTTTCAAGATTGCATGTTTTTTATCATTTTTGCTCGAACATGACCTCAGTTTGACCTCAATAACTCCTGACCTAACGTGACCTAAGACTTGACATTTTGTGTGAAGGTGTCAAATGGATGCCCGGGAAAGTACTGAAAATTTGGCGGCGCTGCGCGCCGCCGTTTTCTTGCTATACAGGAAAAACCCCATGGGGGGCCAAATTGCCCCCCCCCCACGGGGCGAGGATTAAAGGTCCTCACCAGCTTTTCGATAATCACTTTTGATGAAGACGTGATAGAGCGATGAAGGCACCTGAAATATGTTGATGTCAACAATACAGATGGACTTATATGCACCCTGACCGTTTTTGGTCAGGTCATGTCCCTCACCTAAGGCCAACTTTTTAAGTTGACCTTTTCGGGTCAAATTAAGTACTTCATTCGCTGCGTATCGACGAGAGAATCACGATGATGGTGAATTATTAATGTCATACAATGATTGGTACCAAATTCATTGAAGATTAGACAAACCGTTTTATCAAAAACCGTTTATTTTGGTTGTTTTGGCCCTCGCTGGGATTCACTTAACCGTTGACCAAAAACCAAAGCTGAAAACAAGTTGAAGGAAGAGCTTTGAAAGAGCTTGCACTATTCCGCAACGCTGTGGCTCTTTTGGTTAATGAGTGATGCGCTGATTTGTGAATATCAAGTCCGAAAATTTTCACAAATAATTGGGCAAATCACGGGAAAATTTTGGTTTTTATTACCTCTATCGACATTTGATAGGAAAGTGTAGAGCAGTCAATGTTTGCCCATAAGCATAAAGGTACCCGACTTGCTTTGGTATTCGTTATAGGTGCATACAAACGGACGCATATACTCATAACCGCGATCTAAAGTTAAACGTTTAAAGTTAAAAACTACGTTAGAAATATATATTTAAGCCTTTAACTGCCAACCTTCCATATACAGGGTGATCATTATAAATTGGGAATGAAACGTGCCATATAGTTACCGCGATTTGTTTACAATCAACAGACTAGAGTGACACATCATCTGAATGGCAAATTTCCAGGACATTTGATGTGAAACAAAAAAAAAAAATCGTTCCGCCTCTCTTCGGCTCAGGGCACGCGCTCGAAAAGGCTACCCTGATTCCGGCAACGCAGCTCGGTATGTCGCTGGGAGCGGTAGGTATGCCATTCGCCGCAGCTGCTCCTCACTGATGTGACGGTCTTAGCCCATCATATTCTTGTCACTCCAAGGATTAGGGCCTGATGGTGGTTATCCAGATATTTTTTTAACTAAATCGACCTCTCCATTGTCCAAGAAAGATTGCGGGACAGAAGTGACGGCATAGAGGGCACGATCGATGAGAGGTGTTTGCCCATTGCCCGTTCTCAGGTTGACGGAGCGACGGAGCAGCTCAAGGTGATGGAGACTGTCATTCGACCCGCCGTGCGTATGGTGTGCTGATTAAGCAACCCTAAGAACGTGCTGGTTCAACAGGAAGGCGCATCTTTCCAAGTAATACTGACTTTCAATGCAATTCTTGACAACAAAACTATGCGATCGGTCCAAAACCCCTAAAACGCAACACTGCTGGTTTTCGCGTAGTTTCGGTCTAAGTTCCCTCAAATTGAGATTCTGGCAACAGGTTCAGGACAAGGTCATCGACCATCGTTGATCCCATTCCTTGAGGCAACTGAAGGGCATCGTAGATAAAGTTACTCGCAATTTCAGTGAGGAGCCGCTGCGGCGAACGGCATACCGTCTACCACTCCCAGGGCTGACCCGAGCTGGGTTGCCCGAAATAGGATGGTCATTTCGAGCGCCGGCCCTGAGCGTAAAGAGAAGAGTCAAGAGGGACGACTTTTTCATACAAAATGTCCAACAATTGCCTTTCCAATGGTGTGAACTTTTATCTGCTGAGTGTAAACAAATGATGGTAATCATGTGTCACTTTATTTCATAATTCCCTGTTTATATTGATCCCCACATCGTTCCTTACCTAAGAAAAGAACCACTTCCCTTACAGGAAGAGGTTCAAGTTAAATGGGTCACTTGACTGCACTGCGCAACTGAATAAGATGCGAGGCGTTCTGGCGAGGCATGCAGTCCTTGCCGCCTAAATCTGCATGTGTTAGAGACGCTGGTGACATAGTGACAGAGGGCAATGGAATGGCCGCCGGGGCGCCGGGACGGCCCGCCGGGGGTCGTTGACCGGTCCGAGAGGACGCAGACCCCTACCCTGCACCCCTACCCAGCTGCTGAGATGCAATGCAAAAGCGAGCCGCGTGTCAGTCGGCTACGGCCGAGTGTCACTGACACGTGTCACCACTCAGTGCCGTGTGTCACCGCGGTCACCAGTGCGGCCACCGGGCGGCGAGCGGTCTGCGGTAGCTGCACTGGTGCCGTGCTCCGTCTGTATATGTACGGTCGGCGTTAGTGCAGTGAAGGGAATTATACTCGATCCTCTGTAAACTTATGCATATGAAAATTGTAATTGTTGAAATTTTCTGATTTCGTTTCGACTCGGCAAATGAGCATTTCTTGTTGAAAAAAAAAACTGTGAAAGAAAAGAAAATAAATGTCTGGACTACGTTTGTTCATAACTGGGCGATATCCTTTCCATATCATTGGGGTCAAGTCCGATTTAAGGTCTAATGCAAGGCCGTATAAGAGAGGTAGAATCATCCCGCGATTTCCAATGGACCGGTCGCTAAGCATTAGCGTGACGTCACTGGTGGAGACCGGGCGGCGCCCGGCTCCAAGCTGTACGTCGGGTACATTTGGCACCGTATAGTTGTTATTACTGAACGTAACGACAACTAATGACTCTTAAAGGAAATAGTTCACTTTCCTGAAATTAGTATTTTGCTATGGATTTATGTTTTTTATGCTCAAAATGATCAGAAAATAAAACAAAACGTTTGTGTAAAAAGGATTATTTTCTATATTTTAGTATAAGAAGAACTATATTCTATATAAAATAATGTTTGACGCGGAAGCTTATTACGCGTTGACCAATCATATTGCGTAGGACAAACCCATCGGCTGTAAGCAGCATTCTGATTGGCTGACGATGACGTGACTGCATTCCTCAGCAAGGCACGCATTCCTCTGCAAGGCACTCTTTTCGGAACGAAAAATGGAATATCTTCGTCTAGGGTGATCGTTGGGCCGTAAAAGCTTCTGATTTGTGCTAGTCTCAGCGCAAGCAACAAAACTGCTATTCCAGTTCCAAACCCCATGTTAAAAGTGAACTATTTCCTTTAATAACTTTTAACTCACCTAAAGCTGATTTCCTTGCCGATACATTGCCGACCCGAGCCCCAGGGTTGACAATCATGGGATATGGGTCGGATGGGCGACCTCGCGACGGGAGAAGGAACGATTGCAATTGTTGTGTCCCGCACCGCCGATTGCATTCTCTATCTGCACCCGGGGGGTGGGGGGAGCAGGGGGCACGTGCACCCATCAGCTCAGGGGGCCTCTCGGGCCCGAGGGGCCTTGCGACGCCAATTGGCGGCTGAGGGTCCACGCTGGCATCTTTCGACTCAGAAAGGCCCCACACACAGGGCTCCGAAGAACACCTTATGTGCTCCGAAGAGCTACACGTCTCTCCATAAGAGCACCACACCGGCTTTTTAGTGTCCCTTGTTGGCCTTTGAGGGCCCCTTGCCGGCTTCTCAGGGCCTATTGGAGACCTCTGAGAGCTACTTGCCGGCCTCCGAGGGCCCTTACCGGCCTATCAGGGACCAGCAGCTCTAAGGGTTCCACACACGCCTGCGATGACCCCCTAAACCAATGGTTGAAGGCCCCCACAACGGCGCCTGCGAGGGCCCTCACCGGCGGCTGTGAAGGCCCCACACCGGTGCCTAGCTGAGGGCCCCACACTGCCACCTCTGAGTGTAACCGGCACCCCTGAATGAGGTCCCGACACCAGTGCTTCTTAAGGCCATATATCGGCAGCTCTGGGGGCTCAACGCCGGAGCCTCTGACAGCCTCAGATGGGACCTGCGCATCGGACGGCCACTCATCGGTGACTTTTGAGGGCCCCACACCGACGACTCTGAGGGCCCCCACTGGCGTTTGAGTGTACCTTGCTGGTCTCTAAGGACTCCACAGGGCTCCCGAAGGCACCGCAGACCTCTTGAGAGCCCCTTGTCGGTCTCTGAGAGCCCCTGTCGGCTGTCGGTCTGTAAAGGGTTCGAGCCAGCAGCTCTAAGGGTCCCACACCCGACTGTGACAACCCCACGGCCCACACTGCAGTGTCTCTGAGGGCCCACAACGGCAACTGTGAGGACCCTCATCGGCGCCGCTGAGGGCCCACAGCGGCACCTCTGGGGGCCCCGCACCAATGCCTCTGAGAGCCTCACACCGGTACCTGTGAGGGCCCACACCAGTGCCTCCAAAGGCTTCATAACCGGCGGCCCTGAGGGTCCTACACGGGTGATTTTGAGGGGCCTATAGCGAAGGCACCACACAATCCCTTAGTCTCGCTGAGCTTCTATCCCGATCCCATACCGGGTTCTATCCCAATTCCGGCTCATCTAATTTGTAGCCCCCCCCCCCCTCCATGGGTCAGCAGCGCCGCGCCGGTGCCGGGGGCCAGCGCCATCGGGGCGGCAGTCGGCCACGCGCACTCAGTCTCAATCGTTAGCACTTAGCACCGGCGGCTAGCGCACACCCGGTGTGTTATCGGCCGTGAGCCGCTCCAAAACCGCTGCAGTAACTAGTCGATATAGGTAGTAAGGAGATGCAGAGACATAGGTGGATTGATGACCGGCAAGCTTTTGTGTTTTACGAGGGTGAAGGGTCAAAGTCGGCTGCTAAGTGGTGAGCGGATTTTATCAGATGCCGGTTCACTATGACCTTTGTCCGGGTCCTGGTACCCTGACGCACTCTTGGAGAGCCGAATCACAGCAAAACTCCATCCAAGACTGTATCTATACGGCTTACGCTTTTCTGAAAACGTCTGCGTTTGGCCTACCGGCCTGGCCGGCCCCGATTGGCGGTCCTCCAGTGACGTCACCGGTAGTGTTAAGCTGATTGGCGAATAATACATGGGAAGAATCGGGACGACATCCCCCTGGTCTAATGTGCATATCTAGGCTTGATTCGAACAACTTGAGCATGACTTGAGTCTTGAACAGCTCCATTTGCTTTTTGCACGTGCGATTTGTGAGCATCATACATGCCAGTTTTTGGTCGAGCAAGTTACTGAATGGCTGAATTGTGGGCAACTGTAAGCAGTTTTTGTGAATGTTATCAAGCATAAGAATCTTAATTTCTTAACTCGATAAAAATAATGGTGCTATAGGACAGGTATTAACAGTAGGTATACCTACTACATGACACTATCCGATGTTGCGAAATATGAACAGTTTTCTGTTCGGACGGCGATGGTGATTTCCATTCAGGTCGATTGTCGGCTGATCCGCGATCGGTGCCACTGGGGTGACACCAGCACTATAGCTGCTGAGCGGACTGCCCGGGTCGGGCGGTCCCCGCGTGCGAGACGCCGACGGCCGCGTCTCGGCTAGTCGGATTGGGGAGACGCGCCGCTGCCGAGAACACAGCTTAGTGTCAGGGACGATCGGCTGAGCGTCCGTCATGGGGCGCTAAGTGCCGCCTCCGTCTGACGCCGGCCGGGAGTCACACAGTCGGGAGACGGGCTGACCCATGAGTACTGCGGTCTCAGGAAAGGCACGGACAGAGATCGTACCCTAAGAGGCGTTTCTGAAGACGGTTTTTAGCGCTGTTTAAGTCTGGAAACAGCATTTAATGCTGCATGTGTATCATTTATTTTGTTTTATATTAGCACCAAGCTTCAAAAGTGCCCTTATGCCAACTCTTCATCCGTCCTCGTTATCATCAGGACCAATCCATCTGGCATCCCTTCACGCTCCCTTTCCGGGCTGGCGGTCGCCCCACCTGACAACCGGTGGATGAGGTCGGGTCCTCACCAGGGCCTCGTTTCATAAAGCGAGTCCGTAACTTACGCCGTTTATTTTTTGGTCTTGTATTGCAGTGCATGTGAAGTGATGACGATAGTTTGAATCGTTGAATTTATTTATCTTGCAAGCAAGAACAAAAGGGGGAAGGGGAAATAAATTTATCGCTTCACATTCGCTTGCAATACAAGCCCAAAAACTGGCGTAAGTTACGGAGTCGCTTTATGAAACGAGGCGCAGGACCGACCGGGGTGACCATTCGAGAGGCCTGCGGAGTGTCCCAATGGAGCAACGGTCGGTCCCACCGGGACGGTCTCGCATCCGTGGATCACTGTCGGTGTCTGGCACAGCCCAATGCCTACGCCCTATCCCAAAATCCCATAGTTTTGCAATGGTCTTTTTAGATCGAAAGAGGTTGCTCATATCTTAACAAAAACTAGAGGTGTCAATTTCAGAAAACGTATGTCCAAAGTCCGTCCAATGTCCAATGCTTACGTCGATTGTCCGTCCAAAAATGTCCAAGCCAGCCATTTGTCCAAAGATTTCCGACACCTACGCAATAGTTCACACTCAACACTGTTATTTAATTTGCTTTTCATGTACCGTTACAAGCTCAGAAGTGTTAATCATATCGAAAGCTGAGCTTTCTCATAGCCAATCAATGTTAAAGACGACTACTTTTTTAAAATGTTGAGGTGTAGCAAGCGATTGTCCAAAGTTGTCCAAAGCCTGCTGCCATTGTCCAACCGAATTCCGAATCGGACATTGGACAAAATCGGAATTCCGAAGATTCAAGTTCCGATTGACACCACTAACAAAAACAAAACTTATGCTAACTCTTAACATTTTTCAAAATATATTTCTGACACTAAGCTTGCCTGTTACTAGCGCGCAGGTCACTACCCCATTATTACGCGACCCGCTGGAATATATACTCATTAGTTATTATACAGCCATAAGCTGTATACAGATTCTGGGGGGACAGATTCCGCCCCCCCCCCCCTACGTCTAACTTCCGAACGGATGACGGGAATAAGACGGGAAAGCAACAATAGAAAGCTGTCAACAAGATGAACCTATGGAACACTTTTTGACTGAGCAGGTCCTAGGTCAGGTTTAGGTCAGGTTACTGGTCAAGGTTACAAACTGCACGTCTCTACCTTACTGGCTTTGGAGCCCAGTTAGCGAAGAGTTGACTGAGACTGATCACTCAAAACCCGTTCTTGTGCTACCACTACCAGGGCAAGATGCATTGCACAAAATGTCACGCACAGGTCAAAGTCAAGGTCAGGTCAGGTCAGGTCAGGTCAGGTCACCATAGACGAACTATAAAATAGGATAGGTATGTACGACACATGTTTATTATTACGGGACATTCTACGCATAGAAATCAATGGAAATATTCTATTAATGTTATAAACCATATTGAGATGAGGCTCAGGTCGAGGTCAGGTCGAGGTCAGGTCAAGTTTGATCACATTTGAAGTATGGTTTTAGACAACAAAGGGTACCCATCTGATGCAGTTTTTCATGGCGAATCGAACGAATGGCGCTATTTTTGATCTTGTGCAAGATCTAGAAATCTAACAAAGTTCATTTTTGAAATTTTCTGGTCCTAGCGTCTCTAAACTTTGAATGACTCCTACAATTGTAAGCTTATTCCTCTAAAAATGGTTATAAGTATATGCACATATCGTACTTTTTAACGTATATTGTTTTTTTTCGATAAGGTCAATTTCTTATTTTATTACGATTTTCAAATAAATAAATTATTTGGGTAAAGATCTGAAGGTTTCAAAAAATCAAAAGAGAGATTTGAAAGGCAAACTTACTCACGCACATTTTTTTTTTTTTTAGTCTTGATTCATTGAAAACTGAGGATATTAGAGGCGGTTTATAAAGTTGTGCAGTTCTTGAAGTGTAAATTGAGTGGCATGATGTTTCTTAACCCGGCGGCCGCTGGGCCTCCGCGCCACCCGCCGGCCGCTGGGGGGGGGGGGCATATAGTTGCCCCCCCTTTACTTCCGCGGCGATATCGTCGCAACGCGAAGAGATAAAGAAGCGAAACTTTGCACACATCTTCCTGAATACCTAGCCGAGGTTGTGTCCAAATTTGGTGTCGATCCCATTTGAAATGACGTCACAGTGACGTCATAAGTCAAATTATAGATTTGCGACTCTCAGTTTCCTCACGATACATCAGGTATATGGGACCGAATATAAAGGGCCGATTATTGGTTAGCAACTAGATGGAAGTGTACTTATATGTTTTAGGATGACAGCAGGTGCTGTCTAGTTCATTTACAGTTGAGTTTCATGCTCAGCGTCATCAGAAACGGTCCATATCGGAAAACGACAGAACTTTATGACGTCACTGTGACGTCATCTTAGATGCTACAACCACCAAACTTTCTTCAAACATTGCCTAGGTATTCATTTGAAGCTATGCCAAGTTTCACGTTCGTAGCTCATCAGGTTTCGGAGATATTCCACAAAACGTAAAGGGGGGGCAACTTTATGCCCCCCCCCAGCGGCTCGTGGGTTAAGTGTCATTTAAAAAAACGACGGATTTCGTTCACATTTTCAGAGGACATGTTATGGTGATGTTTTAAAAGGTACTGAAAGTTAAACGTCGCTGACTTCACGTGTTTAGAAGCTATTGCCTCCCCTCCCCTAGCGAGGCGCACATTATCTGTCAAACGAGGGAGGCTCATCCTCTTCCACACGTCATCTCAGTCCCACGCACAAGGGGGAAAAGCTCAAATTATTGAGCGCTCAAAATATTGAGCGTGTGACGTCAGAGGCTTCCATAGGCGTAATGCTGAGGGCTCAAAAAATTGAGCCGTTTCAGGAACACGTTTTGCAAAAGCAACTCGCAACACCTAGGGAGAAATGGCAACACCCTAGGAGAATCACTAATGGTGCAAAACAGATTAGGCTTTCATATTTTTCACTGCTCAAGCTTCAATGATTGGGGGAACACCACTTTATAGGTCGAAATCTTACGGCATACCAGGATGACTTAAAAACAGGCCAATATTTATGTCGAAATAAAAGTTATTTTTTGTCCATTCACGTTTTTTACTAGGGTTCTGTTGGAAAGAGCATTTTTCATACTACCCAAAATGATTGCGATTCAATTTCACATTACCCATATCGGAGAATATTTTTCATTTGGCGGCGCCGTTTGTTTATTTCGTCGCGACGTCTCCGGTCGCGTGGTTGTCGTCGTCCTTGTGTTGAAGGTAAGTTTTTATCGTTTTAGTTGTACTTAGATGTTAAAAGGTACACTGAAAAGTTTGAATATGCTGTAATTTTAAATTTGGAAACACGTAAACGTCAATCAAATCACGTTTTCCTCGATTTGCGTGCAGATAAGTAACTGTCGACGAAAGTGGCGCCATCCGATATGATGTTTTGAAGGAAGGAGACACAACATATTTACGTGAAAATTTTTGTTTTTTAGTGGTCTAAGTGCTTCAAAGAGGCTGTGAATGTTTTCTTCACACAATTTTTCATTAGTTATGACGAGGTAAAAGGTAGTTTCAGTCTTAACTTTCATATAATTGACATTAAAACATATGATAGTCCACTGCCATCAGTGATTGAGTACCTTGATATTTGGCATTTCTTATTAATTTGAATGTATTCTCTATCCATATGTCCTGATAGTAAGTGACAATACTCTGCCAATATGTTTCCATAGTTTTCACATTCATTTTCCAGTCCTTTACATAACATCACAATTTATAATCAACAAAACTCAACTCCTTCATTACTTCACAACACTGACAGCATGACAGACTGACAGTCAACTATTGTGTGGGTGAATGCTGAAACAGGATAGCCACTTTGCTAACTGGCTCGCTCATATGATCCTTTATATCATTTCCATCTGAAGGATCGGAGTCAACGGAAAAGGAAGGCCACTTTCAAGCCTCAAGGTCTAGGCCGCCAGACGCCAGTCGGCAGTCACCACCAAATTTATAATAGATTAATTCATTATTATACTTTGAGACCCTTAGGTCACTGCATCAGCATCACATTTTCAGTTTCAATATAGTAAAGGTTTTTATTTGTATGATGTGAAATATTTTCCTGAATCAGAATTTAATTATCCCTAGGTACCTGGTAGAGGTTTTGGATTTAATGCTCATTGTTGGTGTGCAGTCAGGATTTTTTGACAGGTCCAGATAGGGAATCCTGAGCAATTTTATAGTAAAGTGGTCTCCTTATAATCACCACACATTTTATCAAAAGCATTTGCAGAATTCATTCAATGAAGAATTTTATCAATGTTCACCCATTTCTTAGACGACCTAGGCTGCATCTTTTTTTAGTTCCTGTTGTATGACATAGTTTCCGTTTTGTTCCACTGCATAAAGAAAAAATCGTTTGAGATCACCAAACAGCTTTTCTTTTTCTGGCAGGTCTGCACAACCAAGCGGTCGCTGGCGAGGACGTCGGCCGTCCCTGTGGGTAAGGTCATCTGCTCAGCCTTTGTGGAGATCAGCAAGACGTCACCAAGATGAAGACTTCGCTGGAGCAGAAGCCACTGACCCGTGTCCGATCGGGCAGGTCATGCTCGACGGCACGAGCCACAACTCGAACGACTCGGTGACATCAACAACATGGTGGAGCAGGTGAATGAGTTTGGCGACGTGTTGTGCGACTGCAAGAAGGGTTGTCTGCGTGTTCTGGCCGGCGGAGCGGCGACGCTGCGCAGTCTGTGCTGGCGGTGAGCAGCTGGCCGTGGTGACCGCGCGCGCCCACATGCGCCGACAACCTGTGCGGCTTCGACGGCCCGGGACAGCCCGATGCCGCCCACTATGCGACGCCGACCGCGCACTGTCTGCACGGCCACATGGAGGTGTGCCCGCGCCTTTTGCCCGCACGCCGCTACCTCGCAGCTGGTCTGCAACCACGCCGTCGCCGCCTGTAGCCCGATAACAAAACGGCTGTCTGATAATGCCGCTTGTTCTTTGTGATGTTGCTACTGTGATCGTTGCTACTGCTGGTCTGAGACTCGATGTTTCCATTCGTCCTTTACATGTTAAAGGGACCCTCCCACCTTCAAAAAAGTTAATGAATTGGCATGAAAGTGATGTCGCTCGGTTCAGAAAGAGCAAAAACGAATATCTACCAAATTTCATCGAAAAATATTCACCGGTTTTCAAGATATTAGACTTTTACTTTTGTTTACTTTTTGGGATCTCCGCTGTTCCTAGCGACTTTATTTGAAAGTGCGACATTTGTTGCGCGCAAAGCAGCATATACCACCGCGTGCTACAAAACGTTTTAGTCAAACATTTAACGGACGTTCGAAAGCCTGATGACGTCATCAGATTCCCGTAATGGTTAAGAGATAGGGACCACGCTGGTCCCACCCTGCAAGTAAAGGGAAGAAATTTCTTGAACACCATAAAGCTGCGGGGGTTGCGACCAGGATAAATGGTGGTTTCTGAGCCTGGCCGCAAACTTGGCTATCTCAACTCAAAACTAATGTTAAGGTGGGAGGGTCCCTTTAAGGATTTGATAATGATAAGCTTAGTCCGAGCTTAGGTTGTTTATATCATTTGTTATATGGCATATTTTGGATCAAAGCAGTACGACACTGCCTCCTGCTTTTGTGATGTATGCTGGCAAGACGCAGGTTCCGGTCGCAGGTCACCCGGACCCGGTTCCAATGTGGTTGGGCTGGCATGCGATAATGTGATGTTGTTTTGCTCGTCTCTGTGTTCCACACTTGATGTTTGTGAATCTAACCCACATTGTATACTGTATAGTATTTTTGTTTGTTTGCGGCCGATGGCCTTGTAAGTTGTAACCGTGGCAATACAGTTTTTCCTGCTATAATTCTCCAATATTCAAGCGTGGGTGGATATCTTTCTGTATTCACGTATTCCCTTCTCCCAGTACAGTCAGAGAATATCAATTACAGTATTCATACGGATTATTCAAGCCTTGTATAATTATTTGAGGTGTGCCGAATCCGAAAGACCGATAAAACTACTAGCGGAAATGTGACATGATGCCATGGGTTTGTGAAAAGTTTAGGTACCACGTAGCATTCAACTTCCTGCATTTCTGTTTCAACTCAGTTTAACGTATTTCAACGAACATAACATCAAAAATGGCAGCCAGTACCGGCTTCACCTGTCACGGAGAACGCTCAAAAAATTGAGTGTAGATGCTGGCCGGCACTCAATTTTTTGAGCGCCAGCTGACTGCCGTCTGTCGTGGCGCTCAATTTATTGAGTATCGCGGTCCCGAACGACAAGTGGCGCTCAAAAAGTTGAGCGTCTTTAGGGCATTTTCTTTCCAAAAACACCGATATAAATTATCACGGCGAGTGTTCGAGAAGAAACCTTGTTGCTCTCTCTTGCCATTGATACCTTATTTGGATACGATATTTGCCGTAGTGTGACGCTAAAGGCATTGTAAAATACCATCGTTTCGCCTATTCCTTCATAATGGGGCCCGCTCAATTTTTTGAGCGCTCAATTTTTTGAGCTTTTCCCCCTTGTGCGTGGGACTGATCTCCCCTCGTACCGTTGGCCCGGAGTCCGGCCCAAACGGTAGGTGATAGCGCAGTGGTGTCGCCTGACGCCGGCGGCCGGCGGCCCACCGTCAGTGGGTCACAGGGCCGATAGCAGGCCCGCGGGGTCGCCTATCGGAGCGGGCACGGCAGACCCCCATCAGCCGCCACGCTCCCTCCGCGGGACGGCAGTCGACCGCCGCCGGGACCACATCTGAGGCGGCAGCGACGATAGTTCCGCCCCGGTTCTCCGCACGTGAGGGTGCGACGAGAACGCGCACCTGCCAACAACGCGCCACTTCTCCAACACACACCGTTCCGTGCTTCTATCCTCAGGATACTGAAATCCTTCTCCTCCACGCCGCAACCCCCCTCCGGGCTGGACAGGCAACTTTATCTCATGCGGGCTGCTCCCTTGGAGCGGCACCGCTGCTCCCGAGGGAGCGCACCCCGTAGCCGGGTGCAGTGAGTGCCTTGGGGCTGGGTGGCCTGTCCTCTGGACGGGCTCAGCCCCGGCGACTCACTAGGGTGCCTGCCCAGACCAATGTCTCCCCCTATATCCTATCATCCTCCCGGCTCTGAAATGGTCTCATTGGACCGAAAGGGCCTAACCCAACAAAACAAAAACTTCTCCAACACAGTTCATATAGCCGCACCAACCATCAGTCCACCACTGCTCGAGATCATGCTCGCAAACCATGCCAGCAGACATATCACTGACAACATCGTGACTTCTCCACCACTGACAGACCGTGCAATCTGTGATGGTATTCTCGAGTCCCCGTTGAGGCCCTTAGAGGCCGCTGGGTCTCTCAAAGACTAGTTCTCAGAGGTCAGGCCATTGCGGGTCTTCGAAGGCCGACGTCAGTATCCACTCCTCAGATATTGGCGTGAGGCCCTATGAAGCCAGGATAAAATTCAATACGGTAAAGCATTTATTTCCGACTATTAGTGAAAAGTGCATTGTGCCTATTATTTATCATTGCTTGCATTTATAACTTGAATCGCTCATTTTTAGCCAACTTTACAATCCAACCTTACCCTTCAAAAGTCAATAAAAACGCGTTAGAAGGTAAACAGAAGCCACCTCTGCATGGCCGAAGCCCTAAGGGCCCGCTGCGATTAAGGAATTCAGGTGTTGTCCATCTGAACTGCACAGTCACGTGACCCATTTGACCTTCGGATCCAATTCTGGTAGTCAATTCTGGCGCTTTTGTTACCATAGCGAAAAATATAACCCCGTGTTCAAAGTTTTGCTGACGACTAAGATTCTGCGTAATCTGGCCAATGACGTTCGAGAACCGCGGCCAAGCCCCGCTGATCTTGAACGTGATTGGTCGGACGGCGTTTAGAATCTTCGTCGTCCGGGAGACTGCGAACACGGGGTAAGCCAAGGGGTAAACAATCTGTGCGTGGAATGGGGAGTGGTGAATGTGTAAGGGCGATGATAGGCTGATTCGTCGATTTTTATTTATACTTTTATCCTTATTATACATTCTGATCATTTTGTTTATGTTCAGGAGTTTTCTCTGTTGATTTAACATCAAAAACTTTGTGTTTTACTGTTAATGCCAACTGCCAAGTGCCATGTTGATATTGAAATTGGGTTACAATTCCATATTCACCTGTTTTTCTATGGCCTGTTGTGCATCATATTATTGGTAATGTGAATATAGGTACTCCATACACTGCTATTTTTGGGTATATATTAATGTCTGACCTGATTTTACTTCACGTCTTCACTTCACCTTATATTTTCTTGCAGCAACAGTTATCACACCATTATTGTGCAAAAATAAGGGTGGTGTTTCACGACACTTGCCAGCCACTTTTGATTTCCATAGAGACATCAACAAGCCTATACCTCCAACAATACCAGAGGTTGACGCTAGCTCACAGATTGCGCTGGCAGCGCCAGCGCGCCCGTGAAACACAGCCAGGGGTTTCCTCTGTAACGTCATTGTTGTCTAGGTACTTGGGCCTTCATCAATTGTTAACAACTACAAAAATTGGAATTAAAAATGTCCAGGTATTGTGAGCATCAGCCGAACAGGGAAGTGAATTTGGCTACAGCCCATCTTGCAACGCCTCAGTGAAATTTAACGAGAAACTTAAATTGAGGGAGCAGCTACATAACTGAGGTAAAGCCCATCAATCCTTGTGGATTTACCTACATAACTGAGGTAAATCCACAAGGCACTTTGAGTTCAAACTATGAAGTGACTCCAAGCGAAATATAACAGAAATTGGGACTTTGTGGAGCTTAGAAATAATCTGCTTAGTGCTGGATGAATGTTTTCACTTAAAATAAACACCACCATATTTGAGTCATGAAAAAGTGTTTGGTAAGCATAAGCTTGTAGCATAAAAGATGTTTGTGAAATGTCACTAGATTTTAAAGTGTTAGTCTCTGCACATTGATTCTCAGATTGTTTGAATGATGAAGTCTCTGCACAGTCTCTGATTGACTGAATGAGCTCTGCAGTCACAATAATGAAGTTCATGGGAAGATATGATTTGTAATAAAAGAATAATATTTTGAGTTGATTTTACCTATTCTGTGAAGATCATAGCATGTTAACAGCATTCCAAACAGGGCATGTCAAAGGTTGGATGGATCTTGCGATTTCCTTGAAGTGTGACTGTTTACCATATGTTGTTTTTTATTCAAAGTTATTGTTAAAGTCAACCAACTTATGCAACATTGAGGATCATACTTGAGCTTTGGAAACAAGACATATTATGTAGTTATGCTGATCTTCTTTTCCAGTCTTTGATTATCACTTAATTTCATTCACTTTTGATGTAGTGAAATTCATGATCATTTTAATGACAAGCTACATTTGAAAGGGGAATATTTGTTTCTGGTCCCTAAAAAGCTGTTTCTGGCACCTAATTGCTGATCAGCCCCAAAATGCTTATTCGACCCTAATATCTGAATCTGGCACCTAATTGCTTCCACACAGCCTAAAGTTGCCAGATCGTCTAGTTGAACTCCGTATTTGCTGTTTGCTGATTCAGCACCAAAACCAAAACATCCAGCACCTATTTTAATCCACGTTTGCCTACCTAATTCGCGTAATCTTCCTGATTTTATGTATCCTAACAACATGAACGTTGCATTCGGTGATGTCAAGTGCCATTTTCGCCAGTGGAGATAATGATTAATGCCATTTCTAGCCAAAAGAGAATCACTGGCCAGCTATGGTGCAGCATAGCAAGACGCTCCTATACCAGCCCGCTATGTAGAGACTAGAGATTATTGCACCCTCAGCCATTTTAACGTGAGAAGTTTGGATCCGTCACTTCCAGCCAGGCTCTCAGGTCATAAACTTGAGTAAAGCAAAATGTCAACTCTGAACAGACACGCCACGCAACCGGCCCTCTTTTCAATATTATTAGCTTTCTGCAATCATCGTCTGACTCCATCTCGATCAAACGCAGCATCCGGTTTCTACAGGGGCGTTTGACTGACCGGCCACACAATAACCAAAAAAAAATCAAAGCTTCATGCACACATATGCCATACGTAAGAAACGGATGAAAAAGGCACAACCACGGCACAACTCTGCGCGGCAAACAACGGACAATGTCCCACGCAAGATCCCGCGTTTCTTCAGCGGCCTTGAACGGAATGAAAACATTACATTTCTTTTTTGGAGCTATTTGATGACGTCAAAAAATACAATACCCGTTTTAATGGTCAAAATCGAGACAATTACTCACAAAAATGTTTCCCTTTAAGCATTACAAATAAATACTTTTAAATATTTAAATGACATTATTTTTTCAAACAAATTAATATTATTTGCTTACTTAAACGTCATATACAATGCTGAGATCACTACGGGGCTGTCTTAGAGTGTAGCTGCACTGGCAACCTTTAGGCTAGACTCCAGGGGTCATTATACCAGAACAACATGATTCTACCAGCCAGTAGTTCATTTTTCTACTAGATTGGTGCTACGCTCAGCATTTAGGTGCCAGATTCAGAAAAAAGAGTAAGGCGTACCGATGAATAGGTGCCAGAAACAGCTAATTAAGGTCATTTTCCATGATTGGTGCTGGTATCCACCAAATAGGTGCTGAGGACCAATTTTAGGGCGAGTCAGCTTTTAGGTGCCAGAAATAGCTTTTCTGGGACGCAATTAAATGGCGTCCCATTTGAAATGTATTGTTGCTCCCTTTTTTACCATGCATATTTTTGTGTCTTGTGAGGTCTCATATCAATATAGCAATAACAAGAGCAGTAACATGCATAGTTTGCTTGTGTTGTCATAACTTTGTACAATATTTCCAGCTTTATAATATGCAGTTACCTCACATTGGGCATCACACATATATTTTTTCCTGCAGGAGGAAAGACACAGAGCCAACTAGTGACTCATGTTTGTGCTCCTATCACTTCACCCCTGGGGAATCAGTGCCTACACCCCTTGAGTATAATGGTCATCGAGGGGTGCTGTCCTGACATGTTCACTTTCTGTTGAGAAGGTTAGAACAAATACCATGTGTGTCATTTAGTTGCATATATAATACCTTCAATCTTCATGTTAAGTCTGCATTAAGTCTAAAGTCTGTAGCCACCCTTAATCCTAGGTTGTTGTGACCTTAATCTAGCCTGGGTGAATATCTTGCTGTACTTAAAGCACAGACTGCGCTACGCCCCGGCACGGCGGCCGGGGCGCCTCCCCTGGAAGAAAACGGCATCGGGGAGAGGGGACGGACGGCGAGGAGCCGGGGAAGGAGCGCGGCACCGTCACCCCACAAGCCGCCCGCAGCACCGCCGTTATTCTTGTGCCTCTTGGGCGCCGCCGACGCCCTGCGGTTGGGGAGCGCATCCCAGACGGGCGGGAGCCGGGAGGGCCGCCTGCGCCACCCGGCCGGCGAAGCAGCAGCCCGGCCAGGCGCGGCGGGCGGCTGGGTAGCGGCCGGACTGAGACGAGTCCCGAGTCGCTCCATGTCTGTCCCTTGCGAAACTAGTACCGCCGCCGCCCAGCCTTGATGGGTCACTACGAGGAAAAGGCGAGCCCGCTCCCAGTACCTGGCGTGGAGCTCCCGCGCGGGTACAGTCGTGTACAGGTTGATGGTCCCCTACTCTTTATCCACCGGGTTCCTATGGCTCAGCATTGGCAGCAGCCGCCTGGTACCGGTAGGCTGTGCCGCATGACCCGAGAGTGAAGCGGCACAGTCTACCCACGCCATTTGACATCGGCTCGGGTCGCCGGGTGGAGCGCTTTGTAGACTGTCGCGTCAGACCAGCGCGGGGGGAGGGGCTCGTCTCGGTGGTTGGCGTGGGCTGGCGAGTGGTGTGGGGCGTGTTGGTGGACCATGGGGGCTGGGCGGGTGTGTGTGGTCACTTGCTGCATTGCACATTTTGCGTCGCTTAACAATTGCATTCCTGTTTTTACTAAGCACAATGCACGGAAGATCCAGCGAATATAATTTACTTGTGCATTGTGCAAAACGTGATTTGGCACGGTATCGAGGCAACCATAGGTCTTGTGCCACATATATGCATGATATTTGGGCAACGCTTATGAAAATGGTAGATTGATCGGATTGATACTGGATGTCAATTCGTATGCTAAATGTCGACATGTATTAAATGAACGAATGAATGAATCAATTAATCAATCGACGATCGACATGTAGATATAAAACCGTATAAATGGCTCGCAACCACTTAAATCAAACCAGATCCTAACTCGGAAAAGTAGCCGGAGCCCCGATGAGGCTCGAACCGGGACTCCACGTTGAAAGTTCTGCCAATGATCCATCATCATTCCACCAAGCTAGAGCGACCGGCACCCGAAACCACAAAAACATTCATTGACTTTGCTGCCGACCTCCCGGCCCCGCCGCCCGCCCGGCCAGACTTTGCCCCGGCCGTGGCCACCATCCGGTGTAGCTCAGCGTAGGTGTGCTAGACTGTCAAACTGACCGGTAGTGAGAGGCCCGGTTCGAGACGCTTCGCGTGCTGGATGTTTATTTCTGTGTCCGAGGCTATGCGATTAGTCCACTTTTCAGAAAGATTATTTGGTGACAGGTCTGTTTTCTTTCTTTGCTGCAATTCATGAGGAGACCGTATGGACCCTTACCTGTCCTTCCGCACCCCACTTGGGAGATGGGTGTTTGAACCCCCCTGGGTTTTGTGAATATCTCTAAAGAGATTTTTTGGAGGGTGGATTACGATCGGTTCTACGCGACAAGTGACCACTCACACCCAGCCCCAGGTCCGCTCACTCCCTCCCCACATCACTCCCGCCCCACACCACACTCCAGCCCGCCTCATCCACCGAGCCGAGCCAAATAGACAGGCCTGACCCTTCCCCCCCCCCTCCCCCAGCCGGTGTAACACAGCGTCCGGTCAAATCGCTCTACCAGGCGACCCGAGCCGGTGTCATACAGTGTGGGTAGGCTGTGCCGCTTCACTCTCGGGTCATGCGGCACAGCCTACCGGTGCCAGGCGGCTGCTGCCAATGCTGAGCCATAGGAACCCGGTGGATAAAGAGTAGGGGACCATCAACCTGTACACGACTGTACGCCGCCTCACCGATGGCCCCTGGTCTTCTCTCTCTCTCTCTCTCTCTCTCTCTCTCTCTCTCTCTCTCTCTCTCTCTCTCTCTCTCTCTCTCTCTCTCTCTCTCCGTCTCCGTCTCCGTCTCCGTCTCCGTCTCCGTCTCCGTCTCCGTCTCCGTCTCCGTCTCCGTCTCCGTCTCCGTCTCCGTCTCCGTCTCCGTCTCCGTCTCCGTCTCCGTCCCCGTCCCCGTCCCCGTCCCCGTCCCCGTCCCCGTCCCCGTCCCCCCCCCCCCCTCTCTCTCTCTCTCTCTCTCTCTCTCTCTCTCTCTCTCTCTCTCTCTCTCTCTCTCTCCGACGCCAAAACCGGCTCACAGCGGCGTTCATGTCGGCCGGGGCGAAATGATTTGATGAATTATTTCATAAAGGCATTAACAGTGACAAAAGACAAAAGTTCAACAAATTCTACGCATGAATCATCCAGTAGGTACTGGCTTCGAGAACAGTTAAAATGAAGATGCACAAGAAATCGTAATTTCCCAATGACATGACATGGCTGTCGCAATGCTTAGCCGCAATCACCTCTTTTTGTAGTTTAAATGGTAAGTAGTTTTTGAAATTATCCGATAAAAATCTAAAATTGATACCATATGAAAGACCAATCAATTCTACACATGAATCAGGGTGTATCTTTGAGAAAAACTTGAAAGTTTAGGTGTGATAAGAAAAACAAATAAAAATGAACCATTTCCCCATAGACTTTACATTGGCTCCAAAATCGCATGGATCCAGAATTTCTGGAAGTGCCCTCGCCACAACTGCACGTGCGCTGCGCTCGAAAATGATCACGTGACCAAATCCAGATGAGATCACCGTATTTATAGTCACCGTGAAGGAATTGAGCCCCTCGAGCCTGTCAAAAAAAAAAAAAAAAATGCCACCTTCCGCCGCCGTCCGCCGCTGCTGACTGCTAGCATGTCATCAGCTGCCCCGCGCTGGCGTCGTCGGTGGGCTGCCACAAATGACGCTGTCCGTCAGGCGACTCGAGTCGTTTTTATAAGGCGGTAAAAAGCAGGGCGCTGTGTCTTGATGACCACAAAGGGCAACGCGTTGATCTGAACTAAAACGAGACTTTTTTCTGAACTCAGATTAGCGCGATGTTGATCGTTCATTAAATGCCTATCCACACCAGTAGGTACTCTGTAGGTTTGCAACTGCAAGACTTCATGCTGACTGCTGTCTTTTCTGATCGTCTGCCATCGTCGGTGAGCATGAACCATCTCGGACCGACGGGCATTACCTTATGATAACACTGGAGTGTCACTGTGAGCTACACCAGCATTGCGTACTAGCATCAATGGTCAACATGCGGCAACAAAAAATCGATGGAAGTGAACCATACAGGTACCTATTGGCATCGGCATTGCGGCAGACCGCAGTTATGGCAGCTGCTCGATAAGTGTCGCCCGCGATGGCCTCGGCAAAAGATGGCTGCACGAGCCCGTATACTAGTTATCTCACTGGAATGGTGATGGTCAAATAGGAAGCTGTGAAGGTCGATTAGAGAGCATGTGAGCCACTGTCCATTATAGCTCGGTGTAGCAACTTCTCGCGTCTCTCGGTAGTTCAAATCAGCAGCTGAGGCGCGGCGCTTTATGCCAAGAGCCAGAAAACTGCATCTATTGCGGTGCGTTAACGTTCGATTTTTGGTAATTGGTGAATTGGATCGAAGGAAATAGTCGCGGTTTGCTACACAGGTGATCGCGGATCCTCTTTAGCGGGAACACAGACTTTTATGCACTCGTAACAACTGATGAATCCCTGCTCTCACAGCCGGGTTTGTCCTGTCCGGTGTCACGGGACAGTCTAGTGTTGTGGATGTTTGGGCGCCCTGTTCCGCAAACGGGACTGTTCTGTCCGGCGTTACCGGACAGTCTGGCGGCAGGCGGTGTCAATCTCCGGGCGGCCGTTCCGGTCCCACTCGGCGTGCGAGTCCGGAGAGACTGCTCCCGGCCGTCACAGGTGCCGTATTTGTATGCGCATATCAGCTGGCCACGACGTGTCGTCAGGTGGCACGGTCACCTTCAGGTCACTGACCTGGTGACACGCTGACCGACGGGCCCGTGCCGTGCGCCCCTTCTGCAATGTCGTCCGACCGCACTGGGCCCCCTTCCGTATTGATGATGCGCCAGCACGGCTGGATGGGGCACGGGTAGAGCCAGCGAGGGTAACCATCGATATTGACGGTCGGCTGCTTATTCATTATCACGCCATATCATAGCCATAATGCTCAAAATTTAATATTCACCTTTACAATTAATGGGGCGAGGGATCGGATGGACACTCGGACGATCGCAACGAAACTCTAAGCACCCTCAAGTAAGTCAGATTAACAAATACCCCGAAAATTTCATGATCATATTCCTGACCCACGCGACCTTTGACCTGTGACCTTTTCCTTGAGACTATACGAGGCCGGAATTTCAATGCAGCGTAAGCAAATGCCGGCACATTATTCGTGCATTTCCAGATTTCGTGGGATTAGAAACGTGCCAGCATGAAAAATGACGTTTGTCTCATGCCTCATGGTGGGTGTCAAGTTCACTTCAAGGTCAGATCAAGTTCATTGACCTTTGGTGACCTCTGGTGGTTTTTTTTCGTGTTTTACTTTTATGGTAGCCAATTTCTTAGCTGATTTCGAAAGCGGTACTCAGTTGCACACTACAAGCAGTTTGGGTGCCCACGCCGCATGTTACAAAGCTGCTATTGGTGGTCACTGTTTTACATCTAACCTGCTATGAATAGCTGGCGGGACGCCTACTGCAGTTGACCTGACCTGACCTGAGCCGACCCACCCCAAATCCAGGAATGCATTAGGTATCTTTATCAAAAAATAATATGAAATCCGAAATCAGGGCCCCCAAAACACAATAACAGCATCGCTTTAAGAAGTTCTAGCAGGTCACGATTTTTCCGACTGCTGGGTCATCGACCATGCCCGTAAGTTCAATCATAATTAATGACCCAGGACATTGAAATTGGGTTTTATCGTCTCGGGGGGTCCAACAGACTCTCCAGTATGTTAGCGGCTAGCAAAACACCAATACGAGAGAATGTTATACCTAACATCCATTTCCCACCCGGATAGGATGTGAGTCTCACACGAGAGCTTGACGTGTTTTCTTTTCGGCTACCGCATTTTATAGGGGAAGGTGGGGTAAGACGGACCAGCTAAGGTTTGAGGACGCATATCTTGCTACACTGCTCTCGTAATTCATATTATTTATAGTCTTCGGAATGCTCAATCCTTCCTCTGTTGATATGTGTAAAGACTAAATTTCAAATTAAAGACATCTAGGTGGTGGATGCTCTTAAAGAGGGACATGTCAAAAACTCAGACAAGAAAAAACGTGGGGTAAGACGGACCACCCAGCAGTGCCTGCTATCCGTTCATGTGTGTTACACTTCTGCTCTGTACTCTTGTAAGAAAAAGTAACCAGAATGGTAAAATAACAAAATGAGCCTTTATTCTTTACTCTTGTGTGATGGAAGTGCATCTAAAAGCTGGGAACATGTGTGTTGATTGCCGTTTGGCATGAATGCATGCTAACTGAGCACTTGCATGCATGGCTCACATGCAACAAAGACTCCTTCCTGAAAAATTAGCTTACTTAAACTTGTGTCAATGTTTTGGAAAAAAACTTTCCATATGCAGGGTACAATGGACCACCGCAGGGTAAGATGGACCACAGTGGTCCGTCTTGCCCCAAATCTAAATTCTGTCATTATCATGACGTATATGTCAAATAGCCCAACATTGCAAAACCTTGCCTTTCCTAAAATGTGACTATAACTAAGTTTATAACTTTGTTCTTCACAGTTAAGTGCAAAATAGAAACTAATCATGCAAGAAAGGCGCCGTAATTGAATCACCCGTAGACCTCTTATATTAGATCGGTTTGACGAAAAACAACATTTTTCTCAATAACTCAAAAGCTATGCATCCTAGCAGCATGAGCTCAAGGTGGCCATTGTTACGAAGGAAAACAAACATAGTGAGTGCATAAAGCAGTAGATACCAGCAGCGGTTCAGCCGGGAGGGCTGGTGGTCCGTCTTGCTCCGCTGGGCCGTCTTACCCCACCTTCCCCTACAGCCATCTATCAATTGACATTAGCGCCAATGCAGTAAAAACGATAGGCTCTTCAAAGCCAAACCATCCTAAAAACAGTTCAAACTATTAGCTGTGCAAATTGGATAGGTACAAAGCAGTTTGTCATACTGAATCAGACCTCATGATGTGACCCGAGCACAGGCGCTGTGTGGAGGTGCTATGGAGGTCACTAAGTCAGGGGTCACTCGCACCTATACACGGAAGGATGGGGTGGCGTCGACCGAGGACAGGGCGCCGTCGGCCGCTAACGGGACCGTCCTATCGGGCCAATCGGCCGGTCCTGGCTCGGCAGGACACCGCTCCGGCCGGACGGGAGGGGCGCAGCGCGGCCCGCATCACACGGAAAGGACAGACTATTTAGAGGAGAATAGGTGTCATTACCTTCCGAGAGCAAGCGTTACATTTTGAGACACATCCCTCAAGCTGAAGCGATTGGAACCGATGGCATTATCGTATGTCGTAAGTCAAGTTACCACTCATCCTTTGATAACATTTAACGTGTCTTATCAACCAGTTAATGGACGAGTATGGACTACGAAGCATGAGCCATCATACGGGAATATGCTACGGGAATTGGCACCAATTCACCCAAGCTAAAATCAACATTGTGATGCAACCAACACGGAACCTCTATAGATAGGTATACTTACACAAGCAGTTTTACACCTCGCCGTGCCATTTGCCGTGCATGACAATATAGTCGGGTTGTGGCAGTGTCGCGCGGCCCGGCCAGCGCGGCCGCGGCTGGCTGGTCGCGGTGGCCCCACCCGCTCATGACCCGGTCAGCAGTGCTGTGTTGCCCCTCTGATTAGCACCAGCCGTGACGGCGGATGTGGGGTGGCCCGCCGCAGTCCCGCAGTTTGCCCTGATACGCTCGACGCCTGCGAGCCGAGCCGGTGTAGCGCTCCCATCACTCTCACACAGGGCCTCCTCTAAGGATTTTTCACTGGGTGGGCAATTTTTTTTCGCTGCTCCATTGCCTGAGGGCGGATCCAGCCACTTGTTTTGGGGTTCAACCAATTTCAAAACCTGTGCCGGGGGGGGGGGGTGAGGGGTGAGGCGAAATAAGCTGTGCCATTATCCCGGCAGGCGGTGGGCCTCCCGGCCACCTTCCGCGCGGTGGGTGGGGGGGGGGGGGCATTTTTTGCCCCCCCCGTATCTCCGAAACTACTGGACGGATCCGGAGAATTCAAACAGCGTTCGATAGCCCTGTCAAGTTTGTTGAGGGAAACCAAATTTCATTGACCTCGAGGTCACCGATGACGTCACAGGTCAGGTCAAAGATAAAATGTTTCACCGTTCACGGGGCTTCTAGGGAAAGCGCTATAACACCGAGTAAAACGCATTTTGTCGATAATCAGCGATAAGGCGTCAATTGTCTAGTACATATGTTGCTATTAGAGGTCACTGGTCATACCAGGTCAGGGCACAGGTCAGGTCGCCAAGGGTCACCACATGAACCCAACTTTACTAAGGTTGTGCGATGCATGTTTTATGGCCAGTTTTTCATTTCCAACTCAATGGTATTGGCTATAAGACCATCAGGTACGGTTTAGGTCACTTTCTGGTGGAGGTCAGGTCAAGGTCAGGTCAAAAAAGGTCAAATTTCAAAGTTGATATTTTTGCATAAAATGGGTATCGATTCGATGCAGCTCGTCACGGGGAGTCTAATGGTGGTCTTTGTTTTGCGCTATGAGGTCTAGAATTGCTAAAAATTGAGTTTGCAAATTTGACGCCATCAATTTTGAACAGTTTTTTTCGCTATAACTTAGCTAAAAAAAAGAGGTATTGATCTCAAATTTGCTATGTAGATAGAAGGCGGTAGGGACTATCAGATAGGTATATTCCGGTTTTTCCGAAATTCAAAAAACTTTTGGATTTTTCGGCTATTATATTTAAAAAAAAAAAATATTTTTGGGGGTCAAAATCCAAAAAAAAAATCAAAAACCGAAATAGCAGTTTTGTAGCCCTCTTAATTTCACACCTTTTATGTCGGAACATTTTTCTGTATCTCTAAAGCTGTAGGCCTGACAGCTCTTCCCGCGAAACCTTTTTTTGGGTCGAAAATGGCAAAAATGGCGTCACTCTGACGTCATTAGCGGCGAACCTATCATAGCCTTTGGAAAAATTTTTGGTCACCATGTGCGCTAGCTACTCCCGGGATGGTACTGAAAGTTTGGTGACGATCGGCGCAGCGGTTCTCGAGATATATCGAAAAAACTAAGGGGGGGGGGGCAAAAAATGCCCCCCACTGCCTGGAGGGGGATTGGAAACAAGATGATAGTTTGCAAAGATAACGTTTGTCGTGTGTTTTATTTTTATCCCTCGCCGGCACAGGCCGCTTTGCGTCCTTCGACGGCGCAAGGGGGGGTCGAACCCAAGCGCAAGGGGGGGGGGGGTGTTTGGCCCCTAATTGAGCTAGAGCCTCGCGGAAAAAAAACATCGTGTAGGTCATCACAAGACGAACCCAACGGTACCCAGTTTTAAGGTCATAGTTCAAATGGTGACCTCTGAGGTGAGGTCAGGTCGTCAATGAACCAAAAGTCGAGAAAATCGGGATCTGTTAGAACGTCGTAGTGTGGCTGTTATGGTTTTTTTCGGGTTGCTGATCACGAATATCATGTTATTTGTGATGACAGATGATATCTTCATGCATTTAGGCCAGGTCGGGTCAGGTCAGGTCAGGTCAACCAGTAGGGGTCCTGCCGGGTATTCGTAGTACGTGTCAAAAGCCTCTGACAGCTTCGTAACATATTATGAAGGCACCAAAACTACTTCGTAAATGCTCAAATGGTTGCCTAATTCGAATTCAGCTAAAAAAACTAGCCTAGAAACATATAAAACTCGAAAAAGTGAACCGAGGTCATCAAAGGTCAATAACCTGACCTGACCTTCAGGTGACCTTGACATCCAACCTAATGCATGAGACCAACATCATATCACATGTTTGAAAGCCTGCAAAACCACGAAAAGACTGCAAACGCTCGGCTAATGCGAGCCGAAGTAGGCCGAATTGCGATTCCGGCTAAACCTGGTCTCGAAAAGTAACTCACAGGTCAAAGGTCATTTGGGTCAGGGTCATGAAATTTTCAGGGTAGGTGTACAATTGATTAACTCGAAGGTACTGCAAGTTTCGTCGCTATCGGCCGCTTTCTACGCGATTTATTTGCGAAAAAAAGAAACTTAGGGGTTTGCAATGCATCACCCCGCCCCCTGTGACGGCTAGGGTTATAGTTAGCGATGCTCGTGACGTCTATTTGTTCCAGATTACATGTACATTGTACATGCCTATTCACTCACGAGACAATTACTTTTTTACAAATACCGATTAAAACCCAATGCCGTGAGAGGGATGCTACCTGGGCTTATAGATGCAACAGCGAGTTAGAGCTCCTAATTTACAAGCCTCACCGGTCGGACCTTTATTTTTACATTTGCTTCTGGGTGGGCAAATCGACGCCACTGGGTGGGCAATTGTGGTGACTGGGTGGGCATTTGCCCACCCAGTGGGTATGTTAGAGGAGGCCCTGCTCTCACACACGGCGTCAGGAATGCATACGGTGTATTCTGAGATGTCGACACACAGGGGGCGAGCAATGAACAGGGACAGGGATGATAGCGATGAGTACCGCGGAGGCCGCGGACCCACCGGCGTCTCGGTCTGACGATAGAAGACGGCCCGCCGCGGCCGCCTCAGGCCGCTATCGTCTCCACCACCCCCTCGCTATTGTAGCCGTCGAAGAGGAAAAAGTTGCTGAGCGGCTTGTCTTTCTGGCTGACGGCCTTGATGACCTCCTGGGCAAGGACGCCGCCGACCACGGCACACGCGGGGCTCAGCTCTCCCAGACACCGGCTGCCGAACAGAGGAGGCACAGCGCGTCAGTCACGTGATTAGTTACCATGGATACCGCCTGCAGAGGAGGACACGCTGACTCACAGGCTGCTCCTTCACGTCTCGCTCAGGGTGAGGACTGAGGCGGGTACTGTTGGGCGGACCGACCCGGAGCAGGCTCGCTCGCTGCTGCGGCGGTGGCCGTTCGTTAACATGCGGTCGTGTGGCCCGCCAGCCCTCCCTGATGATCGGTCCGTCTGCCCTCCTGACGGGCAGCCCAGTGGGCGGCCCGTGGCGCGTGACCGCTGCCAATTACTTATACAGGCCGGCCGCTACCCGGCTCCGGAGGCGGCCGGCGCCGTGGCCCCCTGCGGCCCGCCACAAATGGTTCGGACCTCCATCTGCCGCCTCCTGAGTGACGCACGCAGTCAAAACCGACTAACAATTAACGGCATAACAAACAACACAATCGTATCTGATCGTATCCACCTCCTCCACAGGTGACACTGGGCGTTTGGATGTCAGAATGTATGATATTCAGACATTTTTTAAGGCTGTAGCTAAGTCTTCGGTGCTGTCTGAGAATGAATGATTGTTCCCTTAACTACAATGTCTTTGGTTCTGTGGTCCATCTATAACTTATCGTTGGTTAAGTTTTGTCCATCTATGAAAAACCACTGGTTTAGTTCTGTATCTAATTCCAATCGCACCGGTTGTGTTTTGTATAATGCAGTCAGTGACCGGGAGCAGCCCGGCCGGCCGGCCCGCCGAGCGGACGTCACGTGACCTGCTGCCGCTCCACCGATCCCCGGCCCTTGCACTGTGCACGCCTCGCCTAGCAACACACCTCGGTCTCCCTGAGTTACCATTCGCTTAGCATTCAATGAGAAAGAGTCTAAAGCGTACGAGGCGGTGGTCAGTACAATATCTGCATTTTGTTTACCCTCGCCAGAACGAAATAGTGGATTCTTACTTCCTACAGCCAGCCGACTGCGGGCTAGAGGGTAGGATTCGTTCACCGCTTCGACTCTAACGGAGCCCCAGATTCACAGATAAACGAGCGAATCAGTCGTTACAAGACACGAGGATTTCTCCTGATCCCAAGGTCTCAGGCCACGCCGCACAGCTTTGAGGTCAGGTCAAAGGTCATACCTACATGGAGGTTCGGATGGTCATTGTTCATTGAGACAAAGGACGCGCCGACTGCCGGGAGCATTTCCTTGGAATTCGGGCCATAGCTCAGGCAAACAAGTTCCCAAAACAACACATTTGTTGCGTCACGGATGATTGTCGTGTCCGGTCACATCAAATGCTAAACTTGTTGAAAGCGCTCAGCATGGATGTTGACCTCAGGTCAATTTCAGGTCAAATCGAGTCAGGTTACGAACTTTGTCGAGGGATGGTAGGTAGCTTACTCAAAGCTCATGTTTGTCTTTTCAGGCTCTAATATTTAACTAACTATGAATTGATTGACGCAAAACTCCGGTGACCTCGTCCTCAAATGACCTGAGGCGGCATATATGACGCAAACAAAGCCAAAAATAAAAAGCATGCTCTGTACGATACAGACAGTGTATGTATGAAAGTGCGATGCAACGTAATTAGATCATCTGCGACGCCAAAAACAACAGCTTATTGAGTCATCATTTCAACAATAGTGGGAAAGCCTATAATATAGGTAATATAATCAAGAAAGGACCTGGAACCGATTCGGTTGGCGCACTAAGGCCCTAGTGACACTTGATTTCAAGCGTCACTATGCGATTTCGGTTCGCGCTGAGCCACTAGCCGATTGGTGTAAAATACCGCTTAGTGTCACTACATTCAAGTGTCACTTGGCCGCCTAGTCTTACTAGCTTCCTAGTGCGCCATCTCGAATCGGCCCCTGACCTCAGGCGAACCATGTAAACAAAAATCCGATGCACCAGCTACCAAGTACAGTGACTTGACTCAGAACACCTAAAAGCACGCCAAGTCCTTTCTAACTGTTCCAAACTGCTTGGCTGGACCATTTCTTTGCGGTCCATAAGCAGCAAAGCTCATGGGGCCTTTCACAGTAGGTATGCACTGCGAGTGTTATCATATCAATTATCAGCTCGCTTCTATAACCCGCGAGCAGACCGCGGGTCGCGGCGCCGGTGGCGACATCTCGCGGCGCTCGGCCGACCTCCGGCGAGCCGCGAGGGTCCGACGAGGGACCGTTAGCGCCCTATCGGAGGCCGGGCGGCGGGCCGGCCTCCGTCGGTCCGTCGGTCCGCCGGTCCGGTCACCTCTCGGACCTCCATTCGGCACAGGGCCTGGCCGGCCTCAATTCCAGACCCAGACCAGCCACTGTCCACCGACGACCTAAAATCCCATTCAACCTCACGGCCGGGAGATTGAATCACGACAGAAACACCGGAACCAATCACGTCACGTTTAGCGAATCAGTCGGTGATACACCGGATAACGTTTATAATACAGCGTTCAGACTCATAAGCTACAGTGGTACAAGCACTGCTAAAGTGCTAACAGTGCTAGAGTGTGCTCAATACGCAGTGCATTCGTATGGCATTTTCTTCGGTGCATTTCACGTCCTGTAATATTTTTAGATTAACTACTGTTAACGCCAGACCCCTTGAGACCCTATTTTTTCGCGATTATTTGTAAATGCGCGGAATAATTTCAACCATATTTAGAAAGTAGCTGTTTCAAGACCTGCCGAAACTTTTTCTTCAAATACATTTTGTTGTCACTTAAATATTTGTGGCACTTGTCATTGACTCGTAATGTTAACTGTTTTTCCATCCTGGATAGAGGCTTTCTACGTCATATAACATCAGGCTCCGCCCACGACTGCGGCATTGACCCGTGCCCATCAGCGACCTCGGTACAAACGACACCCCTGCCATCTGTAAAGGACTATGGATTTCGCTGACGCTTCACGTGCTATGAATCAATTGCAGCAGACGGTCAAGTAAATGTTATGCTCTTGTTGATTCTTGTATATATGACCAAGAGGACCATCACTCCTCAACCTACTACTCACACCTGCTTCGAACAAACGTTAACGATTCCTAACAATTAACAAATACGATTTTCGATGTAGGGTATCTGTTTGAAATACGAGCGAGCCTTATGATGTGAAGCGAAGGCAATAGGGCTCGGACCTGAAAATTCAGACTCATCACCACTTTATGTTATTGCCATCGGTTAATTCAAAAATGAGCATAAAATTTGTATATATTCTCTAGTTCTTTAGATATTTGAGTTTTAATTCATGCCCCGGGGCTATTTAGCCGGCCGACGGTTGTGTGACGTCACAACACAGCAGCCCCGAGCCGGTATGGCATGGCCGGTATGGTATGGAGTTCTCTATATACCGTGTGGTATGGCGTACCTTGAAGGCATTTAGCCGTGTTTAGAGAGGCGATGTTTTCCAGTTAGCTGGGACCTTTGCATTTGTTTGGTGCAGTAATATCGGACTGAAGATAGTGAAACGGCTTGGGGAAGCATTTTGAATTAAAAAAACCAACATGTCTAGTGCTAATAGTGGCACTGATGAAGTGGAGTCTCTGGTGCAGGCTGAGGCTGGCGATCCGTTGCTGTCCCTAGATCAGGATGAGGGATTGGGACCACGGTCTGCCACTCAAACTGGGAAAAAGAAGAGATGGTGCTTTGTGCCAGGCTGCAAGAGCTCCAGTGCAACCACTCCAAACAAAATATTCTTATATGTACCCAGAGATGTCAAGAAACGGAAGCTGTGGGCTCGCTTAGCGAGAAGGGAGGATGCTGGCAGTTTGACTTCAACGAATCACTGGTTCTGCTGTGAAGATCACTTTGATGTGAGTAAAGTAGTGAACAAATATACCAACCTTTAAATAGGTAGCATGACCCCAGCTTGTTTAAAACGGAGATTACTACCTAACTTATGTGTGTAAGACTGTTGCCTATCATCATCGCCCATCAGTTTGAACTGTGAAACTCTGCAACAATAACTGTCATCAGTCATCATTTGTTTGTTCAAATTCTAATATTGTCTGTGTGTAGGAATGTATGCTTGCAGCACATACCTACATATGTGTCCATAAAGGTGTGTGCCTGCCTAAATTTTGAGTCATTGTCATCCAAGAAACTCATTCGGTAAATGTGTTAGCATTTTTGTCATGCATATACTAACATGCATTTTTGCTTTCTAGTTGGAGAATGATGCACAGAACTACAGGAGGTACTGCATGGTTGGGGGTAAGCTTCTTCTGAAAAGTGAAGCTGTCCCGCATAAATTTGCATGCCAACCAAAGCGCATCAAAGACAGTCGGGAGAGAACTACGTCCGTCAGGCGAAGCCAAGCAACACAGCTGGAGGCTGCACTTGCTTTAGATGATGAGGTAAGTGAATGTCAACTATGCTAAGTTTATGCATATCTGGACTCGCTGCAAATGTTCCCTAGCAAATTAACTGATCGTGTTTTCAATGCTGCATATTGGTGGTTCAGGTTCAGAAATTGTGTTGGACTTTGAGGCCCGGTGATGCGGAGGCTTTATATCTTGTTCCTTGGCATTGCATTAGGTACTAAGTAGGTACATCCTAGGTTACATCACTGCTATTTAATATTTCACACTACCTACCATGTAGTCGCAACTCACAGCTAGTACCTGTCTCAGTATCATTAACACCTCGAAGAGTAAGCCATTGCACCCAGCCACTCACCCTCAGCATGTCGTGTCTAGTCCCCACATCATATAACTATAGACATTTAATCATGACAAGATGGACTCTCTGTTCTTCAGGATGCTTCACCAGCAGATACTGCCGAGCCAGTTGAAGACCCAGAGGTGCCTGCTCTACCATCCCGGAAAGCTGTCGGGTGCCAAACGGAGACAACCACAACGACCTCGGCTTCCCAGACAGACATGTCTTCATCAGCACTGGAAGGTCCTTCTACACTCCGTGCCGAGGAATCAGGTGATGATTCGAGTTCTAACCAGGATATCACTGATGTACAGGACAAAGACTTTGAGGTTGACAGTGGTGGTGATGAAACTGATGCCGATCTGGAGTTTGACTATGAGCATTTTGTTCGTGATCGAATCAGAAAGCTGTGTAAAAAGGACCCCAAGAGATATATTGGTGTTCCAGCAGGGTACCTCAAGGTCATTGAAATTTTGGCTAGGGATCACATCGAGCCAGAGCACGGAGGTGGGTCAAAACTCACAGCTTTTGATGTTTGCTTGCTCGTTTTAATGAAAATCAAGCAAAACAAAAGCTTTGACCTGATCGCAGATGATTTTGGGATTTCACGTAGCTATGCCAGCAGGCTGTTCGCGAAACATCTCCCTTTCATCGCATCAGCAATGCGAGAACTTGTTTACTGGCCAAAAACTGAAGCCATCAGGCAGGCCCTACCGCTGGCCTTTAAGGCCCGGTTCGCTCGAACAACTTGCATTATAGACTGCATGGAAATTCAGGTGGAGAAACCAAGTGGCTCCTTCAAGCAGTCTATGACGTACTCATCATACAAATCGTGCAATACTGCAAAATATCTGTTGTCCATCACGCCGAACGGATTTGTAAATTTCATTTCCAAAGGATGTGGGGGCCGAAGCTCTGACATGGCCATATTGGAAACGAGTGGGTTCATGGATAACCTCGAGCCTGGAATGATTGTGATGGCTGACCGTGGTTTCAAGAGTTTGGAACCACTGCTGGCGCAAAAAGGGTGCACGCTGGTCCGCCCGTCATCTGTGAGCAGTAGCAGTGTTATGACAAAAAAGGAAGTGAAGTGGTCAAAACAGATCGCTAGTCTGAGGATACACGTAGAAAGAGCCATAAGACGGGTGCGTGAGTTCGAACTGCTTCGACCGAACGCGTGCATAGAGCATCAGTCACTGGCGGATCCAGGGTGTCAGCGCGGGGGGGGCATACCAGGTCACGGAGCCAAACCTAGGGTACCCCCAAATCCTGTTTTCTCATCGGATTTAGGCCACTTATTTTTCGTCATAGCCCTGACACGAGTTTTTTTTTTCTAAAAAAAAAACAGAAATGGTAGGACACCTGACCCCCATTGGCAGATCCAGGAGGAGGAGGCTTTTGGGACAAACACCCGGGCAGCGCCAGAAATCGACGAAAATTGGTGGGGCCGGTGGGGCCCTCAGAATGACTGGTGTAGGTAAAGAGCCGACCCAGGGTCGCCGGTGTGGAACCTTAAGAGGTACTGGCGTGGGACCATCAAAGGTATCGGTGTGGGTTCCCCAGAGGCAGTGGTGTGGGGCCCTCAGAGGCACTGGTGCAGGAACCACAAAGGAGCCGGTGTGGGCCCTCTAAGGTGCTGGTGTGAGGCCCTCACATGGACGCCGTTGTGGTGCCTCAGACACTGGTGTGGCGCTAAGCCCACACCATTCACAGATGGCTGTGTGTGGGGCCCTTGGAGTGGTTGGTGCGAAATGCGAATGCTTAACCCGCGCCCGGCTGGGGGTCCTGGATTTCCACGCCCTGCTGGGGGGGGGGGGTGTTTGAACACCCCCCCTTCTAACTCGGCTCCTGAGCCACGTAGCGATACGCGGAAGGCGGCGTTCGAAAGAGCGTCAAAAATAATGAGGAAATCACTTCGGTCAATTTTTTGGTCAGGTCAAAGGTCAGGTCACCAGAGGTCATTGAAGGCAAAATTTCGCCGATTTCCAGGTCGAATGTCGACAATTTCCAAGAAGCCAGCGCATAACTCGGGAACCAATAGAGCTACAGCGCCGCGGAAAAGCGCATTCGATAGCCCTATTAACGCCCTTTCTGAGTAATTCTCTCAGATTTGACCTAACGTCAACGGTTTTGCCTGCAGGGGGCAAAAACTGCAAAAATAGCCGATTTTTTGGAAACAGTTTTTCTGCAATAACTTTTGACCCAAGCCTTGTACGAGCTTACTTTTACCAGCATCGTGTTCCTCTCGTCAAGACGCATCGAATGAACTATAACTTGACCTTGAAAGGTCAACTTGAAAATTTGACCTCAGGTCAAGGTCATGACCTGACCGGAAAGGGTCATGTTGCATATCAGTCGATCCGTATCGTCGAGCTGAACACATCTAAGGCGTTTTCATCGCTCTAGCATGCCTCTATCAACAGTTATTTGCGAAAAACTGTTAGATACCATTCGTGACCTAAGATGACCTCAGGGCATAAACAGGGGTCACGGACACCATTTCCATGTTCAGTGTGTCTAAACAACTTGTAATTCAGTGTTTAGGAGTGTTTATAATGTCTTTCGTCCAAAAGAGGCGCATTTCAATTTTCTCCCATTGACTTATAATGGGGAGGTCGCAAAATTGACCTGACCTTAGGTCATCGATATCAAAATTCTGAGATATACATTTTGTACATGCTATTGCTCTTAGCAATCGCTGAAAGTTTCAAAGCGATCGGTCACTCGGTGTAGCTATGACAGACATTGAAACTTTTTATGAGGTGAGGTCACTTCAAGTGACCTGGTGACCTGACCTTGAATGACCTTGGTCTGAAATTTTCACAACATGTGTAGAATTGATGTATGATAAGGTGTACCAAAAACGGCGGCGCTCCGCGCCGCCGTTTTTGAGATATTCGCGAAAAACCACAAGGGGGGGGTGTTCAAACACCCCCCCCCCCCCCCAGCAGGGCGCGGGTTAATAACCCAGTAGAACCTCTCAGAGACCGACAAAGGGCCCTCAGAGGCCGGTAACGGGCCGTATGATGCCAACAATGGGCCTTCACAGGCCGGCAAGTGAGGGCCGGCAGTATCTTCAGGAGCCCTGTGGAGTCCTTAGAGATCGGCATGGTACTCTCAGACGCCGGTGGGGCCCTCAGAGTCACCGGTGTTACCGGTGGCTGACTGCCAGAGGCATTGGTGTGGGGCCCCAGAGGCGCCAGTGTGGGACCCTCAGAGTCGCCTATGTGGGACCTCAGGAGACACTGGTGTGTCAGACGTGGCGGTGTAGGGCCCTCAGACGTGTCTGTGTGGTGCCCTCTCAGTCGCCGGTGAAGACTTTCAAAGGCATCGTTGTGGGAGTCCTCACTCCTCAGAGACACATGCATGGGGGCAAGGGGTCTTCAAGAGACCAGCAAGGGCCAGCAGAGGCCTTCAGGAGCCCTGTGGGATCCAGGAGACCGGCGTGGTACTCTCAGGCGTGGGAGCCCTCAGAGTCACCAGTGTGGGGCCCACAGAGTTGCAGGTAGGTAGCCGTCAGATGCGCCTGTGTAAGACCTTCAGAGGCGCCAGTGTGGGGCCCTCAGAGCGGCCGCCGATGTAGGGCCTTAAGAAATATTGGTGTTAGTCCCTCAGATTGGCGGTGTTGGGCCCTCAAAGGCGCCAGTGTGAGACCCTCACAGGCGCCGTTATGGGCCCTCAGAGGCACTGGTGTGGAGCCGTTCCATGCGGGTATGGGTCAGGACCCTAATTAAAGCTGAGCTGACGCTTAATGGGTCAGCAAGGTCACTCAGAGGTCAGCACAGGGCCCTCAGAAGCCGGAGTGGGGCCCTTATGGAGATGTGTGATGTGTGGCGACTCAGGAGGCCGTGACTCCGTGAGGTGCTCTCACGAGTCCTGCGGGTCTTATCTCAGTCGAAATAAGGCATGCTTGGACCCTGAGCGGCCAATTGGCACTGCAGGGCCTCTCGGGCCCATAGGGCACCATGCATCTAATGAGGCGGCACGCGCCCCTTGTGCCCCCCCCCCCCCCCGGTTACGCTGCACTGGCTGCGGCCATACTGATAAAGGTAAATCATATTCTAACCGTCCCTATTCTCAAGCATAGGCGGCGGCCGATACCTGGTTTGCGCAATATGAGTGCCATCGTTAGACAATACGGTCAAAAGTGTTGAAGCGGCATGACTCCCCTGTGGTAAGAACTAAGAAGCAACATACTTACAAAATAAAGCAATGACAACTAAATTGAGGCTACTAAAACGACTCTGATCACAAAAGTAGTTACTAGGAAGGATTTCTAATCCATTTTTATTTAGTTCCTCGTTATAGGCGTAAGAAGTGTAAGTCTGAACGGGGGGGGCATACTTGTACTGAATGCCCTCCCCAGGCTCCTGTCGGGGGGGGCATATGCCCCTAATGCCCCCCCCTGGATCCGCCAGTGGCATCAGTTGTG
The DNA here is from genome assembly GCF_019059575.1 of Amphibalanus amphitrite. Lineage (NCBI taxonomy): Eukaryota > Metazoa > Arthropoda > Thecostraca > Balanomorpha > Balanidae > Amphibalanus > Amphibalanus amphitrite. The sequence goes on along the minus strand of NW_024882646.1, from coordinate 149,450 downwards.
GTCACTGTTAGATGAGTGTGTCCTTACAGTATGTGCACTTACCAACCTTCAACCGCCTCTGATTAGGGTGTAGGACCGCAAAGAAGTCGTGACTAGACTTCCCTACGTAAAAACACAGGTCTCGAAGGCTAGTGAGCAAACTCATGTTGACGGCGAACTGTTCTGTAGTTACCTCGGTCATTGCAGATATTCAACGTCTTTTTGCGTTCCTCCTATGTCATGTGTACATGTGTTAATGCGCTTGCGTCGCAGACCGTACCCATACTGTAGCTCCGTCTGTCAGGCACGAGACGTGCGTGTGTTCGTACTGATGTGATGACAGCACGTACGTGGCTGTTCCCGCAAATCGCGACCGTAACGCTGTGTAGCAGTTCCCGTCTTCAATGACGAGGCGTCGTTTTTGTCGCCTTCTTTGCGCGTTAATGCTCTCGCGAACTTTGAGCTTTGTCTTGTGCATGTGCCAGTCCCGGAGAGTGTTCGTGTTATGCATGCATGTGAAGATGTCCGCGAATCTCGGGCTTCTCTCGAGCGCCAGCTTCTTGTCTCGTTTAAATGTATTGTTTACACATGAATATGTACAATGAAACAATACATGCAAAATCAGTAGAGCGATGCTTTTCAAGTGCGTCCTGCCGTACCAACCAGAGACGTTTTGTCAACTTTTTAGCCACTTTATTTGGTTTATCCAAAACATCGCGAAGCGTAAACAGCACAACAGTATCCAGGTGGTTACATTGCGAGGAGTACCACAGCATGCTTGCATCCAGTGGACAACGAAATCAAACAGGACCTATATCCACATTCACGAATGCAGGCCTCTTATTCACGGGCTTCCGGGGCCGGGTGCGTCCATTGAGCGTACATATTTCAGCAAACGAATCTTATCACCAGTTCTAATAAGCACTGGTATGCGCCTCGAAACAGACACACCGTCCGCGACGGAGACGCCCGTCACACCGGACGCCGCAGGAACGCCGGCTGCGACAGGCACACGCGTGTCACCGGGCACACGCGCCACACCGGACGCCGCAGGCACTCCGGTCGCGCGCGTCACACCGGACGCTGCAGGCACTCTGGACACGTGCGTCACGCGAGACACACGCGCCACGCCGGACGCGCGCGCCACACCGGACGCCACAGGAACTCCAGACACGCGCGTCACGCGAGACACAGCGGGCGCGCCGGACGCCACAGGAACTCCAGACACGCGCGTTGCGCGAGACGCAGCGGGCGCGCCGGACGCGCGAGACACACTAGACGCCACGGGCACTCCAGACACGCGCGTCACGCTGGACGCAGCAGCCGCGCCGGACGCGCGCGCAACGCTAGACGCCGCCGGCGCACGCGTCACGCTGGGCATACTAGGAGGCCCGTTTTCTGACGCCATGATAACGGGCAGTATGGCACGTTTCCAGAAAGCTATGGCCCTGTCCAAAACTTCCATGATCAGCTCCTCATCATAGTTGACTGTTACGATATGCACCTCCTTGTTTGTTTCGAAAGAAGGGTCTGCAACACACAGAAGACCCTTTTGAAGACCCAAGATCTTCATCTGCAGCTGGACCTGTGCCAGCACCTTGGGTGCTGCCTGACGGTTCTCATCCAAGTAGGAACCTAAAGTGCGCACAGATGAGGGGCACTTCACCTCTACGACCACCATCTCTCCATCCACTTCACACAGTCCATCAGGGCTCGCAGCGAGCAGAGGGATGTCACCATCTATCGACAATCCACAGCCACGTATCTTCACACTAAGGCGCTTCTCCACCTCATCACAAACTTCCCTTTCAAGGCGCCTTCCTCTCAAGGTATGCACGTTCCCCGCGAACACAGTGGCACCGAGAATCGACTCCACTAGCGAACCATTAGTCATCGAGCATCTTGACACATCGTAGATCCTTGAAGCCGTGAGCCTGCCAGAGCGCAGATGATGCCACAATGGGCTGTCTGCTTGCGCCTTCGTGGCAGCTTCAACAGCACGAATATCTCCAGGAGATATTTTATCCTGCATGTGCAGGATGATGTCAGACCCAGGCGCATAATCTTGCAGCATATTACCGACACAGAGACCCTTCAGGTCCTCTCCACCGCACTGCACGTCAGTAAGAACTGACCTGCATCCTTTCACCTCGGTCAGGACTGCTTTCAGCAGACTGTTTTTAGGGCCTACCATCTTACTTCTCTGCTCAGCCTGTCTAGCACGGAACATCACGCTTATTTCTGCAGGCTTTGCAGATGGCACCTCAGCCAGCCTCGGTCGATTCCAGTAACACTTCACCTCTGTGGTGGACTTCTCAGAACTGCGCCTCTGCAGCCAGAACAGAAAAGCAACAACATGCTTACACCCACCATGTTGAGCTTGACACCCTTCACACTGAGCCATGGTGATAGCACCTCCACAGTCCAGCTGCACGGTGACAGGGTATGACCCCTTACTGACGCGGTGCTCTGGGATGATCTTCGCACGAACAGTACTCCCTTCTGTGGAATTCCTCACTTGCACGTATCCCACTGCATCATCTCCATAATCCGGACGTGATGACCTGCAAAAGAGAATCACAACTTGTTAATGTTGATGAATGAAATTGGAACAGGGATCTGGTATTTCCGAAAACCGAACACTGAACCCTCCATCAATCAAGCCCAATATCAACACTTCCTTATCATTTGGGGGTCATACTATTCTTTTACCTTATTGACAATAAACATGGTGACTTAATAAAAAATACTGATAGCACTCATATTCACCTTTCAAGCTTCTTCATCCTGAATTCGGCCGAGACATATGTGTCGCGCGTCATGAAGAAGTTGTACACATCAAATATGTGCACTAAGGGCAAATTTTGAGATGTCGCCTTCTGAAAACCTGCCTCCATTCTTTTCCACAGAAAATATCGACTTAAATGCCCCAAATGCAGCAAAAATACTAAATTAATCAAGCACAAATATCCGGCCTAGCGCGCTTCACAATAAGTAAGCAGGCGCCATACTGCGGGCTGCTGTGTTGTGACGTCACGACCTGTTCGGCCAATGGAAGCCTTGGAAATTCGAAAACATTTTTAGCATTTACGTAAAATATAGAGTTATTTAGAAAACGAAAATTTGAAAATCGGCAATATAATTAATGAGCTTTCAGAAGACATACAGGTCTATGGAGGAAAAAAATTAGGTCCGAGCCCTATTAACTTATTATTGCGTTGTTCGATGGTTGCATAGCGATGTACAAATCGGCAGCAACTTGGTGACATCCGACATCCCATTATCGCATTATCTGCAACGCCATAGGCTTTAAATACAGGTGAATATTTCCTAACCTTATGTCAGTTATATGCCATCTGCCCGTCATTTGCAGCTTATAAAAAATAAAACAAATATCAGCGAACATATCAGCATTGTACAAGCAATGCGCATTGAGCATTTATGGCTCCTCAGTCATCATGTCGCTCTCTGGGCACTGTCAGCCAAGACGCTACGCACAACTCCGCCGGCTTTCGGCACCTTTCGACCGTCCCCGCTCCCCGCCACAGCGAGAGTGACCGCGCCAAGGCTATAGAGACCGCGCGCCGGCCCGAAACCGCCGCAGGCCAAGACCACAGAGGCGGGGCTTAGCTGTGACGTCATAACGTATCACAGACTGACTGGTGATAGCCTCTACACACCGGGTGAAAATCTTGCTCGAAATTGAACATTACGAGTCAATGACAAGTGCCTGAAATATTGAAATGGCGATAAAATATCTAAATTGTAAAAGTTTCGGCAGGTCTTGAAACGGCCATGTCCTGAGCTTGGTTGAAATTCCTCCACGCATTTAAAAATAATCGCGAAAAATTAGGGTCTCAAGGGGTCTGGCGTTAACAGTAAACTAAACAATAAGCAGCCTCCAATGACCCTCGGAAAAGCGTGCAATGTCTGGAACCAACTGATCTCCGTGTATCGACATGTTTGCACTGTAACGCCTAGATAAAAAACTGAAATCAAAATGAAGAACATCCATTCCATAAAGCTAACAAGTTGTTACGAGCGAGCCAGCGCAGCGAGCGAAGCGAAGTCTTTTCAATATAACGGAAAAAAATATCAATATGAGTCGAGCGGCCCTACCCGGCCCGGCCTGTAACGCTTTTCAGAGGCTCATAACTCAGCAACCGCTGGGCCCATTGACATGAGGTGTTTTTTGTTGGGTAGCCCCATCCCTGGTATTATTAATGCTCCAAACAAGGTTTGCTGCGGGTGAAACGTTTTAACTTCTTGATCCCAATGCAGGGTTCTATTTGATTTTAATGATAACAACAAACAAGCCCGATTCGTTACACTATACACAACACTCACCAAAATAACTCAAATTGCTTCCAATGGAGGCCCTGTAAGCGCCATATCGTGTTTTTGGAGCATGATGAACCTTAGAAGCACAATGGGAGAAATATCTGGCCCTTGGAGATGGATCTTTCCCACTCCATCGCGACCTCATAGGTTTCCGATGAGATAGAGCACACGAAACTGCCATTCAGATTCAAGCGGCGGCAGCTGTCCGATAGTAATGTGACAAACTACCTGATGGTATCAGAGAGGCGGCGGCGGCGGCCGTGAGTGGGTCAGCGCCTGGCCGTCGGGCCCGGGCCCGGGCGCACACCGCGTGGGTCAGTGGAACGAGCCGAAATCGACGCCCGCCCGTCGAACGTCGAGCGGCGGCGCGGAATCCGACAGTTTGGAATTCATCAGTCGTCTGGCGAGCGACAGGTGTTTGCCGGAGGCGGCGGGCGCTTTTTGTGATCTCGACACCCCGTCGGGCGCCGTTAGACGTACAGCGAGCACCTTCGAGCTCAGTATCGACCGCTCATCTGTGGGGCGTCTCACATGGCCCGACCAGACAGGCACAGAACTGTGAGATGGCCGGGCTTGGGCAGGAATGTGAGATGGACCCGGCCGGACAGAACTGTGAGGCTGACCGGACGGGGACGAACTGTGGATCAGCCGGGGATCGGGCCATGAGATGGACCGGGCCGAGCAGCACTGTGAGAAGGGCTGGGCGAGGGCAGTCCTGTGTAATGGATCGGGTGAGGGTCGAACTGCGGGGTGGACTGCGCGGGGACTGACTAAAATGGGCCGTGTGAAATGAGCAAGTGAACGGAGCTGCGGTGCCTCAGACCCGTACCTACTCAAAACGGTAGGTCTGTCAGAATCACGTGACCCAAGTCAGGTCACACCAGGTCAAAGGCAAAGGTCTGGGACGTGACAAAACCACGGACAACCAGCGCACACAACCACACACAATCATAGAGCAAACCAAATATAGCTGGACACCGCCATTCAGCCTCGGTTTACGGCGAAACACCGATTTCAATAATTCATTCTTAAATAAGGTAACAGTACGTATGAGCGACGGCCAGCTCGATTTATCTCTGGCAGAATACATTATTTGGTCGGGCATGGGCCACACTGGCGGAAAGCTAGCGATGGCTCGAGGTAATTGATTTGTGAGTAATTTACAGTGTTCACGTCCCTAACGAAAACACATTTCACGTTATAACACATCGCAAACAGAATTCGTGTTCTAATTCCTGAGCCTACTACAGAGTAGTTGTGCTAATTATGCAAAAAGTAGTCGGGACCACTGATCGCGAGTAAGCGAGAAAATAGCACGAGCAGACGTAATATGTCACGCGACGGCCGTTTCGTTGGCATCAGGTAACTCAAAAGTGGGCCCATATTAACGCAGTTAACCCGCGCCCTGGTGGGGTCTGTTTATAACGTGACCTGGTGGGGGGGGCTATTTTTTGCCCCCCCCCCCCCCTCGTATCTCCGAAACTACTGGACGGATCCGCAAAATTCAAACGGCGTTCGAAAGGCCTGTCAAATTTGTCGAGGTAAACCAAATTTCATTGACCTCGGGGTCACCGATGACGTCACAGGTCAGGTCAAAGATGAAATGTTTCACCGTTCACGGGTCTTCTAGGGAATGCGCTATAACACCGAGGAAAACGCATTTTGTCGAGAATCAGCGATAGGGCGTCAGTTGCCTAGTAGATATGTTGCTATTAGAGGTCACTGACAATACCAGGTCACGTCACAGGTCAGGTCACCAAGGGTCACAGGTCAGGTCACATGAGCCCAACTTTACTAAGGTTGTGTGATGCATGTTTTATGGCCAATTTTTCATTTCCAACTCAATGGTGTTGGTTATAAGACTATCAGGTACGGCTTAGGTCACTTTCTGGTGAGGTTCAGGTCAAGGTCAGGTCAAGGTCAGGCCAAAAAAGGTCAAATTTTAAAGTTGATAGTTTTGCATAAAATGGGTATTGATTCGATGCAGCTCGTCACGGGGAGTCTAATGGTGGTCTTTGTTTTGCGCTACGGGGTCTAGAATTGCTAAAAATTGAGTTTGAAAATTTGACGTCATCAATTTTGAAGTTTTTCACTATAACTTCGCCAAAAAAAGAGGTATCAATCTCAAATTTGGTATGTGGATGGAAGGCGGTAAGGACTATCACATATATTCCGGTTTTTGCGAAATTCAAACAACTTTTTGCATTTTTCGATCATTATATCCCAAAAATTTATTTTTTGATTTTTGGGGGTCAAAATCCTAAAATTTCAAAAATCCGAGATAGCAGTTTTGTAGCCCTGTCAATTCTACAGCTTTTATGTCCTTATCATTTTTCTGTATTTGCAAAGCTATAGGCCTGACAGCTCTTCCCGCGAAACCCTTTTTTGGGTCGAAAACGGCAGAACATGACGTCACTCTGACGTCATTTCCGGCCAACCTATCATAGCCTTTGGAAAAATTTTTGGTCACCATGTGTAAAATTGATGTCCGGGAGGGTACTGAAAGTCTGGTGACGATCGGCGCAGCGGTTCTGGAGATATATCGAAAAGTCTGGAGGGGGGGGCAAAAAATAGCCCCCCCCACCAGGTCGCGGGTTAAGGTCGGGAGAAGACGTCAAACACCTTTCAACCATCCATCCTTGGGAGAAAGAAGGCCCTCGCCCCCCCCCAAAAAAAAAGATCATAGATTTGCACTTGCGGCTTATGGAACCGCAATAAGCGTCAAAAAGCCAAAATGTTTGCCTTAGCTAAAAATGCAGAGTTTTATTCAGCTCATGAGTAGGGTAGTCTAAAATGCGTCTTATAGCTTCTCAAATGGTCAGTACGACCGCCATGACCCACAATACGCACGCCTGCACCTGTCCCGGATCCCCAGCATTTAGTATTCCTGTCAGTCTCAGCTGAGGTGCCGCGTGTCGTATTTCTGTCGCGGAGTCAGACATACCCTCCACGGCTTTAGCGACAGCTCATACGCCAAGTTCGATGGACATCAAAAGCTGGACGTTGATGACGCGGCCCACGGGTGCCACGTGTCGGCGTGTAGGCAGTGTTAGGCGTGTAGGCAGTGTGGTTCACGCAACGCCAACGCGAGAACGGGCGAAGCCACTTGACAATTAAGATGTTTAACTCCAAGCGGAATAATATTGTAACAAGTTCAATTTCACTAATACGCAGCACCTCTGTAATTGCCCACTGTATTTCAAATTCTGACCATCACTACCAACCGGCAGCAGAATTGCCATTGGCCTTACAACTCGAGAATCGTTTTCCATGTTCTTTTAATGGGGTGTAACCATTCTGGATGATGTCTGTTATTTTGTTATTTTGATGTGGTGTGATCGCTCACCACGGTGGCACAGTTCACACGCGTCATACGAACATCTAAAGCAGGTGACCGCGGAATGGGCGATACGGCCGCGCCGGGCGGAAGGCGCCGGAACTAAAGAGGTGTTTGCCGGCCACAAGTGCCGCGTGAGCCGCGGCCGGCGCGCCGTGAGAGGCGACTCGGGTGGGCCCGATGGCAACTGGGCCGGCGCCGCCAGCATGCACGTCCGACAGCTAACACAACACAAACAGAGCCCGGCCGGCCACACACGCACGCGCGGCGCTTTTTACAGCGGTCATCCCGACGGGAGATCATTGTGCCGCTGTCGGACACTGCCGACCTGCAGACGGCAGACGGGCGCGTGCCCAACAACCCGCGGAGCCCGTCCCATCGCGAGCTGTTGGCGCTAAAGAGATGTCACGGTTCGGATTATGACGCCAACAAGCTACATACATATGTACCTATGTTAGCGTTCATCTGCACATAGAGGGTAACATCTCTCTTGATGACGATGAACGGAATAGCTAGACGAAATCATACTGATTCGGCAAGAACTTGGCACTGTTGTTCTGGCAGTTTTTACAATACGCTAACAACAAAATTGTTTGTGCAAGGTAGTGTCGACAGTCGATTCATTTTTACGCCATGGAAGGCGGCGCCGCTGTCAGGTCCCAACAAAGCTGCTGTCACATTGACGCCCAAACAATGTTATCTCCCAGCATTGTGACTTGTGAGCTGCCGCCACTGTACCCCCTCCCTCCCCCCTCCCACCGTCCATGAGCAATAAATTTTCAACTTATTCGATATTTGCAGCATTTATCCAACGATCCAACCAAAGCTTTAAAAACAATGAGCCAATTTGGAAATAACACGCATCACTATCATTGGCCTCTATACTTCCAATACCTATACAGAGTTTAAGAAGTGCTGGTACATACAACCAGTCAGCAGCCTAAAACCAGTGCTGCCGGAGCCAGAACCGACCAGTTTGACCGCAACTTTGTCATTTGTCAGCATTCTGAAAGCGACAAATGGAGCACATTCGTCCCTGGTACCGACAAATTGGTATTTCGTGAAAAAGAAAGGTTATCTGAGACCCACGAGTGATTTACATTGTAAATTAGCGACGTTTCCCATGTAAATTTACAAGAGTACAATACTGCATCACAATAGTTTTTCCAAGAAAATGATGTCTCTATTGCCATATTTTTTATTGGACAGAGGGCTGAGAGCCAGAAGTTCTGTCAGGGTCACCAGTCCATTACATCATCGAATGGGACGGACCCGTAGCGCCGCGAACTCTGTCAATTTCGTGTTTTCCTAATCAGCTGACCTTACGCTGAGCGATGGGCAGCGATCCAGAGGTTGAGTATCATGAAAGATGGACCCCATAAAATGATGCCACGTTGTATGTAAATATTAGGATTAGCATTAATACAGCACTGTCTACTGGCTAGCTAGGAAAGGGCTCAAAGGCATTAATCGTGGGAACAATATATCAACAAGACCTACGCAACACTCAATTAGCATAATCCCTCACGATTGCAACGCACAATGTTTGCCTTCCATTTAAATGACATTAATAAGTTTCAAGACTGTGCAGTGTGCGTGCATGACATTTCGCTCTTTTTCGGTAATATTCCACTGTCAATCGTCATAACTACATACAAGTCAACCGATCGTCAGCATGCCAGACAAAACATTCGTTTATATAAAAAGATAATCCTGAAATGAGCTCCATTCTAGCTAGTTTATCACCAATGTTCAGGGTTTACCGTTGCTCTATTTTTAATCCTGGCTGAGGCCTATTTTGATGTTATCTGAAACCAGGACGAGCCTTTTTTATCCCGCTACATCCAGGCCACACCGGCACGCTAAAAAAAGCATCGGGTGGCTTCTCAGAGGGCACCAGAGGCGCCCAGTGGCCGGAACAGGCGGCCCAGCCGGTGCGCGAGCCAGGCCGAGTCGAGAGGTGCTACCTCGCCGCCCGCGCGGACAGGGCACCCGGGCGCCAGGTCACCGCCGCCGCGCCAGTCGGCCGGCAGGGGACGCGTCCCTCGCCGACAGGGCACAGACACCTGCGCACCCGCTCGTGGCCACGTGGCGACGGGTCACAGCGGAGGGCCATTCACCCCGGCGGGCGGCCGGCCTGACCCGATCGCCCGTCACCTCCACACACCACCCAACGAATGCGCATCCCATTACCACGCGGCGACACGGAACGATCGCACTGGCTACCTCGGCGACATACGCGAGTTCGATTGGACGCGGAGACAGGTGATCAAGTCACTGGTGCTCCAGGCTAGGCGCCGGGACAGTCCTTAGTTACCTAGTCGCCTGGGCACCGGGCGGGAGTTGGCCTCAGGAGTCGACCCACAGGCGTGACCTCAACTATACCACATCAACACCTGCAGGCTGCAGCCACAGCAGCAGTGGTAGCTGCGGTATCGAATCCTATCGACAGCTGACCTGATTCCCTGAGCCGTCTGACAGGCCATGCCTCGGTGGTGGATATGTGGCCTGGCTTCGGACAGGGTCAAAGGGTCCAAATATTTCGGCCGTACGGTCACACATTTACGCTGTATATACCTCATCATCCAGTCGAGGGGATTGAACTGCCCTCATTCTGTGCCACAAGCAATATGTGCGGCGTGGTGTCCGCAGGACGAAGTGCACGCGTGCGTTACTGTTGACAGAACACTCGGCAGTTTCGTCGATGAGATGCATATCTGCCGGCCTGCATCACAAGGAACTGCCGTATCCCTTACGTAGCGGGGCGGGTCGCGGCGGTCGGGTGAGGCAGCCGTCCCAGACAGCTCTACTCACCTGGTGAACGCATCTCCAACTTTGTCGGTCGGCAGGCCCTTCAGCGAGTCGCGCAGAGCTAAGAGCCGCGCGGCGTCCGTGTCAGCAGAGGTCGCCAGTGGTCTCCGTCCCTCCTCGGCGCGGAACGCCTGCAACACTGGCGGACAACGTCGGGTCAGGTGGGGGTCGCAATGGGTCAGCTGGGGGTCACACTGGGTCAGCTGGGGGTCATAATGGGTCAGCTGGGGCTCATATTGGGTCAGCTAGGGATCGCAATGGGTCAGCTGCGGGTCACGCCGGGTCAGCTGCGGGTCACGCCGGGTCAGCTGGGGGTCACGTCGGGTCAGCTGGGGGTCACACTGGGTCAGCTATGGGTCGTACTGGGTTAGCTGGGGGTCATATTGGGTCAGCTAAGGGTCACAGGGGGCACCTGCCAGGCCTAGACGTCAGGCCGCTATGGTGAATTAGGCCTTATTGGGCATTTTTACTATAACGGTTTAGCAATTATCAAACGCAGGCATGCACAACGACTTTGTCAATTGTGCATCACATAGGTAGCGACGTGTAATGACATGGTGAAATAAGTGTTGGTAGTGATAATGATAATGGCTTGTGATTTTAGCCGGACCTCAGAGGTCATCGGCGGGCATTTATAAGTGTTGGTTGGTGGCAGCATGTATTCAGCTTCGTAAATGGGGATGCCTGTGGGCTGAAAAGAAATATGCTGTTCTGTAGGTTTGAATAATAAGTAGGAAAGTGTATTGCGTGTGCATTCTAAACCATAGGTCGGATACGCAAAACAGTAATATCAAAGCATGATATTGGTCATTAACTACTTTCAATAGTACAATTCAAAAATGTATCGCAATGATAATGGTCATCAAATTATTGCTAAGCTGTTAGCTTCTACAGCACATCAACATCCATCGATCGTCGATAAATCAAAGAAAAGGCAATGCCCAGTGCCCACAGATATTTAGGAACCAGTAAAACGCCTTTTGGGCGAAGAACGAGCGAGCGAGATAGTGAGCCCTGCACGTGCAGAAGGGCGAGAGGGTACTTCCAACGGGCTTGTGCAAAGCACCCTTCTAACAGGTCGCTAGCGGTGTACCAAATTTGAACGCAATCGGCCCAGCCGTTCCTGAGATCTGGAAGCGGCATTCTGCATGTGCGCACGTGCAAACGGGGTCCAAAATGAGTTTTGCACGGCACCCTACTAACCGGTCCCCCACCGTGTACCAAATTTGAGCGCAATCGGCCCAGCCGTTCTCGAGATCTGGAAACGCCCCCTGCACGTGCGCACGTGCAGTAGCACCCTAACCGCAGCACATGGGAATGCATTGCCTGGTGGGTGCCTACCTGTATGCCAAGTTTCAGCGAAATCGCCCCAGTAATTACCGAGTTACTGAAATGGGAACAAATTTGGCACCTCTTATTGTTGTATTTTGCACGTGCAGTGGGGGTCACTCACATAGATGAAGAGTATCCGACCTTTGGTAGAAGGGATGCAGCTACCCTATAAAAATGACCGCAAGACAATCGCTCAAGCCGCTGCTGAGATATGGGCCTCTCAAAATCATTACTTTTGCAAAACTGCTTGAACACCCTTGACTTTTCACGTGGCACGTACCACGGCGGTCACTGAGATGTATCAAAAGTAGTCAATTACGAGGTAGAAGGGATGGGGCTAACCAGCAAAAAAGACCGCAGGCCATTCGGTCCAGCGGTTGCTGAGATATAAGCCTCTCAAAAGCGTTACAGGCCGGGCCGGGCCGGGCCGGGCCGCTCATACTGAGATTTTTCCGTTATATTGACCAGTAAAACGCCTTTTGGGCGAAGAACGAGCGAGCGAGATAGTGAGCCCTGCACGTGCGGAAGGACGAGAGGGTACTTCCAACAGGCTTGTGCAAAGCACCCTTCTAACCGGTCGCTAGCGGTGTGCCAAATTTGAACGCAATCGGCCCAGCCGTTCCTGAGATCTGGAAGCGGCATTCTGCACGTGCGCACGTGCAAACGGGGTCCAAAATGACTTTTGCACGGCACCCTACTAACTGGTCCCCAACCGTATACCAAATTTGAGCGCAATCGGCCCAGCCGTTCTCGAGATCTGGAAACGCCCCCTGCACGTGCGCACGTGCAGTAGCACCCTAACCGCAACACATGGGAATGCATTGCCTGGTGGGTGCCTACCTGTATGCCAAGTTTCAGCGAAATCGCCCCAGTAATTACCGAGTTACTGAAATGAGAACAAATTTGGCACCTCTTATTGTTGTATTTTGCACGTGCACTGGGGGTGACCCACATGCATCGAGAGTATCCTATTTTTGGTAGAAGGGATGCAGCTACCCTATAAAAATTACCGCAAGACAATCGCTCAAGCGGCTGCTGAGATATGGGCCTCTCAAAATCACTACTTTTGCAAAACAGCTTGAACACCCTTGACTTTTCACGTGGCACGTGCCACGACCGTCACTGAGATGTATCAAAAGTAGTCAATTACGGGGTAGAAGGGATGGGGCTACCCAACAAAAAAGACCGCAGGCCAATCGGTCCAGCGGTTGCTGAGATATAAGCCTCTCAAAAGCGTTACAGGCCGGGCCGGGCCGGGCCGGGCCGCTCATACTGAGATTTTTCCGTTATATTGAAAAGACTCGCTTCGCTCGCTGCGCTCGCTCGCTCGTAATAAAGTTTAAGTTATGTAGGGCGAAAACAGCCTGGGACTTTCATTGCGGACGACTGGGTCGAGGTGTGTTATAGCCGATACACGGGTCCGGGACAAGGCCTCTTGATATGGCTCCCCTGAGTTACCACCACGGGGTGAGACAGTAGCGCCAACGAAACATCTGACAGGCGTGTTTAGAGTCCACTCTAACCCAACAGCCCGGACGGTAGATACCAGCCCGCGACCGTTGGTTGATTGTGCTGCCCTCACGCTTCTGACTCAATGCATTCAAATGCTATGTGTCGCGGAGTGTGCACACCCGCTGTAAATATGCCATTGCGCCTTGATCCGCGAGCAGACTGGCACGGTTCAACTAGAACTGATCTGCAGAGTGCATAGCTGCATACACTCAATGACGACCTGTATGTGCCCGTGTTGTGAGCACGCTCATATGCATATCTAGCTACTTTAGAAGCGGACGTTGCTTCGGAATCAAATGCTGCATGTTTGACACAGAGTTCGTTCAGAATGTGAGTGCAAAGAAAATGTTTCTTTAAAGGCAAAAAATGAACGAGTCAATACAAATAATCAGGCTGCTGTACCTCTACGAAATGACCACAACTTTTATCGCCAATTAGGTATGTTTTACAACAACAAAAAATACTGATGAAAAAATGAGGTTAGCTGCGATTCCGGTTCCAGCCTCAAAATTCCGTCGAATGCGAACTGCGTATTCATACTCACCACGCATTATGAAGTAGACGTCCGACGTCCTCCTGAGCGTTTTGCGTCGGTCCTCTGCGTTCCAGTCGACGCCGAGAGCGTCCTCTAGCGGGGTGAACTGCAGTGTGCGTTTCACCGTACGGCTCTCGGGCTGCTCGGTGCGGGGTCGCTTCTGCGCTGGCTCGCCACCCGGCCGGGCCAGCACGGGCACCTCTCTGGGAGGGGGAATAGGGAGTCAGCAGCGCAGCAGATGGGAACGGGGGCAGCACACTGCAAGTGGCGGTTGGAACATTTCAGAAGCCTGGCAAACGGGAACACAGTGCCAGCTGTTCAGTAGCTTGGAAAGCGACACATCCACAGAAAAAAGAGTCGTCACCGACCACGCAATCCCTTCCACTTAGAGGAAAGCACAGCAGTGTAACTGATTCGTCAAACTGCAACCATTGCACTACGCCGTCGGCAGCAACGTCCGAGTAGGCGCACCCCCAGGGCACTCACTCGGCAAACTCATGGCGCCCCAGGTCGGCGAACATGAACCCGTAGAAGCCGTACACGTCTCCGGCCAGAAAGAGGACGCCGCGTCGCCGGCAGAGCGCGTTCAGCCGCGTCAGCTCCGAGTCGGGGCAGCCGGTGGCGACGAGCACATCGTACCGCGCCACCTGTTCCTCGGTGAGCTCGGTGCTGGGAGTCTTCTCGGCCGTGACGGAGACCATCGGGTTCAGACGCTGGGCGCGCTCCACCGAGACCTCGGCCCGCTGCCGGTCATATGGGGGACAAACGAGTTACGTGGGCACAGGGAGCAGGTCACGGAGCGAACGAGTCACCAGGTCACGAGTTGGCAGGTCACGAGTCGGCAGTTCACGAGTTACGTAGTTACAGGGAAGAGGTAGCCCACGAGTTACGTCAGCTAACAGTCACGAGCTACATGGGCAGAGGGAACGACGGACGTCGACACATGGCATGGGTGCAGGGCAGAATGGCTTATGGGAAGTCCATTGTGGGACATAACATTGAGGGACATATATGATTATAGGGAACATTCCAGGTCAAAGAAGTAGGACCCATGTATGTACCTGTACCGTAACAGACACATCGATTGCAAAAAAAAAACTAAATCACAAAAAAACTTAAGTGATTTGCCACATCACACAGCCCCCCCAAAAAAAGTTTGAAAGCAGCGCACTAGAAGGGGAGTAATCCCTGTCTCCAGCTGGGCACAGAACAACTCACGTTGGCTCCGATCTGTCCGGCAGGCACAAAGAACTGGCAGCTGGCCTCGGAAGACGTCACCGGGTTCGGGTCGAGCATGGTGAGCGACTTGACGCCGGCCAGGATCAGGTTTTTGGCCACCTCCGCTCCGAGGCCGCCCATGTGTATCAGCAGGACGCGCGCGGACCGCAGCCTGTTGGAGGGCGGGAGAGTCACAGCGAGAGTAGGGGGAGTCGGGAAGGACCGGTGGCGATCGAAGTCAGCCGGCAGAGCTGGGCCACAGATGGGATGGCGGTATATAGACACTGAAAATACAGGGTGATTTTTTTTACTTGTTAAAAAGTAATGAGGTTTAGTAGCGTTAAAATGCAAATATATATTGCAAAATTATATACCAGCAGGCAGCATGACGAGCATTCTGGGACATGTGATTTCATGCAGACACGATGTGAAGGAACGTCCATCGTGTATTTTACTTGTGCTTGAAGCTACCCCCTCTTTCACCGACACGAATCAGCCCGCCTGAGCACGTGTTGAACAGCACCGTGGACTCCTAGACCCTTTAGGCGGACTGAAAAGACTCCTATCACCCATTTTTAGCTCTGCCAGGTATTTCCACTGTTTTCTTGTTATATCTGCCATACCTGGATCTAAAAACTAGAAGTCTAGAAAGTGCAGGTCGAGGATTTTGGTACTGGCGGCCCTGGTGGTGTCTGATTCGCTGTTTTTGTTTCTCCCCGAAGAATGATTCTTCAGAGACTGCACATACGCCAGATGGACCGTTTGAAGGTTATTTATGACTACAGGCTTGTTCGTGCATTATTTAACGTCTTTCTGGGGTAACTCCTCGATGATCGTATGCTTCGAACTGCCTCAATGCTTCAAAATCATCGTTTTGTGTCGTTCCTTACTGAACGGCGGTGGACCATGCGTGCCCGATTGGTGGGACATTTTCAGGCTCCATTGGGGCCGAGGCCTTCGGTTAAAAGGGACAAATCTATCTTACTATTCAAACAGAATCCGTCTGTGAGTCTGTGAGTCTGTGTGTCCGCACATCGTGTAGTGGGTTCAATTAACCTCGCCTACAGGGCAGACGGTAAGTCGTAGGAAGTTGAAATTTGCACACCTTCTAGGTGACAGAACGGGTCAGCGCCATTTCTAGGTTCCGACTCGCTGGGGTGCACGGTTCGCGCGTGGGGCGCGCTGGAAGAACGCCAATGAAATTTTCATCGGTTCGTATATCTTCATTGAGAGCCGGGGTCGACAAACTTTGTGGACTAAATGCATGCCGATCGGTGGCGGGTGCCTCGCATTGGCGGAGGGGCAAGTTTTAATTTGAATAAAAAGTGGCGAGAGAATGTGTTGATTTTCGTTCAATGGGAACAATTTGTGATACGAGTTTACAAATGCACCGCGTTTGCCGCAATGCGTCACAATTATCTGAGGGCGTCATTTTTGCCGCAAATCGCACAGTTTTGTCAAATATGGTCCGATGTGGGTACAATTTGGTGCCAGGATGCATGCTCAACCAACAGGTTCAGATGCGCCGCGTTTGCCGCAATGCGCCACGTTTGCCACAAAGCGCCATTTCCGACAAATTCGATTAAGGGTAATGGAATTGCACGAATAGGAACAGGGCTGGGAACACTTTAAGTCTAATATTTTAGTACTGATTGGATCCAATTATTCTGTGACCTGACATGACCCAGCGGTGTTGGTAGGGGTAGGGGTAGGGGTAGGGGTAGGGGTAGTGGTAGGGGTAGTGGTAGAGGTAGGGTAGTGGTAGTGGTAGGGGTAGGGGTAGGGGTAGTGGTGGTGGTAGGGGTAGTAGTAGGGGTAGGGGTAGGGGTAGTGGTAGGGGTAGTGGTAGTGGTAGGGGTAGTGGTAGTGGTAGGGGTAGTAGTAGGGGTAGTAGTAGTAGTGGTAGGGGTAGTAGTAGGGGTAGTAGTAGGGGTAGTAGTAGGGGTAGTGGTAGGGGTAGTGGTAGGGGTAGTGGTAGGGGTAGGAGTATGGGTAGTAGTAGTGGTAGGGGTAGAGGTAGATGTAGTGGTAGGGGTAGGGGTAGGGGTAGTGGTAGGGGTAGTGGTAGGGGTAGTGGTAGGGATAGGGGTAGGGATAGGGGTAGTGGTGGAGGCAAAAGTAGAACAGTGGCCCGGGCTGATTCCATCGGACGAGAGGTGACCTTTGTGACCTTGCCTGACCCAAATTGACCGGGGCTGACCCCTTTGACCCGTCTTGACCCCATATCAGCCAAATTTCATCCAACAAAGCCCTCAGAACAGTTCTTTTTTTTTAATTCCGTTCACATTTCCGTCCATATCTATGCTTTTAGACGACACATCGACTTGAAACGAACACCATTCGAAAGCAAATTGGCTGGTGCCGCAATTTTTCCTACCACGCAGCAAAGCAAGTGGCGCAGCCGCTTGTCTATATTACTATTTGAGGAGGGTGCGTCTGTCCGTTACCGAGGTCCCGACTTGGTCGTGCTTTGCGTGGACTACAGGCCAGACCGTTGCACCTAGCGCGGTGAAATTTGCACAACTTACAGATCAAGGATGCGCGACGTGCCTTTGAGGGGTCTCAGCTCGATCGGATTGATAGGGAGCGCGTGGCGCGTGCTCAAAAAGTGCAAATTCGCGTCATAGACTTTACATGTATAAATCGGCGTGCGAAATCGGGCGAAAACGGCTAATTTTGGCCGACACGGGTCCAGTTCCCGTGCAATATCTTGGTGACCAGGGGTCCGACCGGCACGGGGAAAACAGCATCGTGTACAGAATTGAACGGGCTATTGAATGGTGTGCAATGCAGAGGATAGCACGCGCCACGTGCACCGGAGAGGGCACTTTTATTTGAAAAATTGACGTTTTGGACGGATTTTGGAATTGATTTTATTTTTAGGTGACCGTTAAACGGAGCGAGTTGGAACAACGCCTGTTGGCAAGAGAAATGTACCGCCTCTGATATAAAAATTGTGAAAAGCTGATTGATCCAAATCAAGGTGGTACAAATCGCGGGAGAAAATGGTGTTTGTCAATTTTGTGTCACTTTATAAATCACACGGGTTTTGCTCCATGATCTGATATCTCTGGCAATTAAAAATAGCACCGTTGGAAAGAGCATTCAATTCTGTCCAATATTCACTCTTCATTTTTGCATGACGGGCAACAGTATTCTTAAAAATGTAAATGTTCTAAACCATTACATTGTCATTTTTAGCGAAATTCATCGATGGCCCTCAAAAGACTTCACGCCAGTTTTCGAATCATTCTAAAGTAGAACGCATGACAATACGACACGGGCACCTCGATGCGATGTATCTTTTTGTTTTCTTACAAAATGCTTGGCCGTCAAAAAGCAATCGAACGAAATGGATATCTACCAACCAAATCGACACAGACCAACCCAATACCCACGGGTCAAAAAATCCCCCCTTCGCGTTGCGGAGCACGCGGGTAACCCTAGTCATGACATCATACAAAATGTCCCAGATTTATCTATCACGTGCATTACTTTTTTGCACACGATTTTTCGATTTAGGGACCACCATTGGCGTTTACTTTTTAACAGTTAAAAAAAATCACCCTGTATAGTGCGTGACTGAAGATGCATAACAAATTTCGGCTCGGTGTGACACTAGACCTAGGGAAGGGATGTACTGAAATGTACTGTCGTTTAAATTCATACCGGCAAAGGAAGAATTGCAAACGGAGAAAAACATTGCGATTTGATACCTGATGCAGTATAATACTAAGACAGTGTGTATGAAACATGGATGCACATGAACACCCACACTCAGATTCTGTGATGCACTGCAGGTACAGATTGCCTCACCGTTTTTGGGCATCCAGTCCCCAGAGTCGGATCTGCCGGTCATAGAGGGCAGCCTCCTCCTCTGTGATGTCGCCTGACTCAAAGGTCACCATGCTGCCCAGTTGTGTCTGAAAAGGATTCAGTGTCAGCTTTAGTGTCACTTTGCAGGAATCTAGTGTCACTATGCAGGAATCGAGATAACCAGGAGATTTTCAAATAGCACCGTCAACATGTAAAGATAGGAAAAGGCTCAAATTGCAGGCCACTGTCCAAAATAGACCGCTCACTGGCGAGCGAGAGTCGTGAACGAATCAAAGGCACCAGCACCGAAACGGTTATCACCATGACAATCCAGATTGATCGCGAATGTTCGATATGATCGAGCGGCACATCAAAACGTCTACAGTAAGGATGCGGAGCCGTGAAAATTTTAGACATCCCCGCGCTGGATTAGTGTTTCACCTTCATCTAATTCGAGTAAAAGGCCCTGATCACTGATGGCTCCGGCCGGCTCCGTGACGGTTTCGGCAGGCTCTGGGCCGACTTTGACGTCTCCGGCCGGCTTTGACGTAGGTATGTCGGCCGCCACTATTATGGCCGCCACCGACGTCTCCGGCCGGCTCGTAGCCGAACGCACCAGTGTTGACCCCAGCTTCTCACTTCCAAGTTTGATCAATAAATTAGTATTTGGAATATGAAGAGCATGGCCAATGTATTTGGACAACACTAGCACCACAATCAGGCAATGCAATTATCATAATTATTAGATAAAAGTTAAAACTTTGCACACAAAAATGACTATAGAGGATGAGGCAAAATCAGGAGGGAGAACCAGGTACAAATGTATCATTAATCAGCTTCCAGCAAGCCATTTAAATAAGTTCTTGTATTTTTTGTATTGAAGTCCTTGACTTGAGACTTAGTTTCAGGGCAAGTAGGACTTCATTCACTGCTTCAGCTTGACCCCCACGTGTGAGTATGTTAAGTTGACTTAAGAGTTAACCATCTCCTGGTAAGGTAAGGTATCTCCATTAAGGTAAGGTAAGGAACCATTAAGGTAAGGTAAGGTATCTCCATTTTAATTTACCTGATGCTGCCAAAAATGCTCAAAATTCAAATTAACAAACTATCACTTACAAGTTACATGCTTCAATGAGACATTACACTATTCCACTCCAAGCTGCCTTATCAATGCTTACTTGCAGAAAATCTGGCTAGCCTCCTAAGTCAATGGTAATGGTAGGTAGCACTGTTTGCTGTTTGGACTCAGTCTTCTTTTTTGAACAGCATGCTGCCAGTTTTTCAATCAGAGAAGTCCTTTGCTGGCATTTCAATTTCTCAGCCTCTCATTGAGATTGGTAAGCCACTTGGACCACCAGAATTTGGCCAATGGGTTTGTTCCCGTCGCTCCTCTAACCTCCTCCAAGCTCCTCTAACCTCCTCTCGTTTCAAAAAATCGTTCCCGTCGCTCCTCCAAGCTCCTCCAAGCTCATCTTGATTTCACATCTCACCACCACTATTTGCCTCCTCCCTCATCCCAAACGAAAGTTGGTTTTTTGGAGGAGGCTCTTGCGTAGACATATTTGGCGCACGTAATACAAATTTGAATTGTTTATAAATGAGATTGATATTAATCTAAGGTTATTTTATTAGAAAGCGATTATAATATCTTAATTTATGTTTGCGCGCCATAAATCGCCGACCGTTACAGCCCGCAAACAGCTGATTTCCTCGCGAAAATGTTCCCGTGGCTCCTCTGAAACGGCTCTCCTCCAAGCTCATCCAACCTCATCCGAGATTTTTTGGGAGGAGCGACGGGAACAGACCCAATGAGAAGCTAACGCCAGTAAGCTTGCAGCCTTCTAACAAAAACAACAACCAACTCACCTGTTCAACTCACCTATACAAAACCTGTACACCTGTTGAAACTGTACAGGTGTTTCTATTGGGCTTAACATTAAGTCAAGTGCAGCTAAAGGGTAAGCAAGGCATCACGTTAAAGGGACCCTCCCACCTTAACATTAGTTTTGAGTTGTGATAGCCAAGTTTGCGGCCAGGCTCAGAAACCACCATTTATCCTGGTCGCAACCCCCGCAGCTTTATGGTGTTCAAGAAATTTCTTCCCTTTACTTGCAGGGTGGGACCAGCGTGGTCCCTATCTCTTAACCATTACGGGAATCTGATGACGTCATCAGGCTTTCGAACGCCCGTTAAATGTTTGACTAAAACGTTTTGTAGCACGCGGTGGTATATGCTGCTTTGCGCGCAACAAATGCCGCACTTTCAAATAAAGTCACTAGGAACAGCGGAGATCCCAAAAAGTAAACAAAAGTAAAAGTCTAATATCTTGAAAACCGGTGAATATTTTTCGATGAAATTTGGTAGATATTCGTTTTTGCTCTTTCTGAACCGAGCGACATCACTTTCATGCCAATTCATTAACTTTTTTGAAGGTGGGAGGGTCCCTTTAAACTGAAACAGATTGAGACGATCCCTCGGAGAGTCGGTGATGGAACAGCTGAATTATTAGCACAATTTTTCTTCTTGTACCATTTATAAAAATTGAAATGTTATGAGAAGCAGTTATGTAGTGTTATTTAATTCCAACCAAAAAGTAGGCATTGAAATAAATTTTATGAACCAGGTAGGTAGGTAGGTATTATAGGTATTATACATGCCTCACCAACCACGATTGCCCTACAAAACCAAAAAAAAACTATGAAAATATATCTTAAGTCAGAGTATTCAGACCCAGTAAAATTAAAGCGAAATCAACAATAATAACCAGTATCCTTATAATTATTATTCCCCGTTCAATACATACATACACACCCCACCACAACCACGACGCGCACGAACATAAAAGCCGGAGGGGTGTTCACGGGCACCGCACACTGCTGCGTGCGGTGTGTGCGGTGCGTCCAGCAGGCGTGGGGGTAGGGGATGGGTAGGCGGCTCTGACGTCACGGCTGCGTGCGGTGGACGGTCCGCTGTGGCCAGTCCCGACCGGCCACAGCGATCGCTGTGTGCGGTGACGGAAGGCTGACGTAGGGACGCAGTGGGCGGAGCTTGGAGGCTGTGTGCGGTCCTACCGCACACAGGGCCCGTGAACAGCCCTCGGCTTACTACAAACGACTACAAACAATGAATGTTATTCGGAAGCATATGTCGTCATTAATCTTTTGACAAGTGATTTGGCAATAAGCGAAAATAGATGAAGTATTTGATGTACCTATTTTAGAAAAAAACCTATTTTTTATGCATAACAATTTAGAAACAAAATCGAGTAAAAAATAAAGCAAATACATCTTATAAAGAATAAAAATTTGAAAAATGATATTTTATTCAATGACGTCAGAAGGGTAAGCTGGCACAAATACAACAAAAAGTTGATGCTGGGCCTGACGTCTTTGTTGCTGTTGCTGAAATTTGACTGTTGGTGGGAGGAGTGTGGGACGGGGTTTTATCGAGTTCGCGAGTTTAATACGTTATACTTTTTAATGCAAGATAAGGGAACTTTGCTTATAAGGTCTGTAGCAACTTCTCATCAAGTTTTCTTTAATATTTTTAGGCTGCAGGCTGAGTTGATTGCCTGTTATCGTGCGCCATGATTGTCCCGTGCTTTGTGCTTTTATGTATCTTTTTCTTGTCCCAGTTTCATAGCCTTATACTTATAAGTGATATAATTAAAGCACTAGAATATACATATCAGCATTGCATTGTTTTATGCCTAAGCTCTTGCTTGTATCCATTTGATCTGAATTATTCTTACAGGTTTCAACAGATCCTTCTCGAGGATTGACCCGTCAGCTTGAGGTACCTACCTAATTTTGCAACAAAATGGTGATTATTTTTTGCTTCTCCAAATGCTCTTCAGGTAATTTTGCTAAATTTTGTCATTTGTGACATTTAAACTACTATCAAGGGTCAGGCTAAGGCTAAGTATATGAGGAAATATTATTTACCAGCTGAAATTATTCATGGTAATGCATAAGAAAATTACACTGATAGTCAGTTGTAAATGTGTCTATTTATTTGGCTCACTAAGATATGGGAGCAAAATGCACATTAACATAATTCAAGCAGTGCATGAACTTAACAAATTCCCAATGTTGCTACACAGTCAAGTCCCATCACAGACTTTTGTTGTAAAATGCAGTAGGTATTCAAGAATTTTCTAAATATGGGGCAAGAAATCCATTTTTTGAATGAGCTTTGCCATTGTTAACTTTTCTTTGAGGGACAACAATGATGAGTATCATGTTTTTATTTGTGTCAAGCAACTTTTGAGCAATTATCCTCAGCAGTTTTGTGCCAACTTTTTGTCCCATTCCATCATTAGTACCTCAGGACATATAGATATAAATACAATAGTTTGCTGAATTGTGTCTCCTGTTCAGTGAGATGAGTATTTGTTCTATCTAAGGTTGTTTCACTTGTACATTGCACTTTATCCTTACAGTGTGCATCATTGTCAGAGTTCAACTTTATTATGTCTCCCATGGAAAGCAAATGTATCATAGCCAAGTCATTTTTAATTAGCACTTTTCCTAGAAAAAGTTTCTTGTTCCTGGATTCTATCCATTATTGTGTTAGCTTTGCACTTATGCCTAATCAGCTCATCCATGAGCCATTGTGACTGTAGTTGCATTGTTTTGCAGTTCAGAGAATTCAAGTGATATTTTTTTTCCTTGGCTGTGGCATTTTGAAGCCACAATTTCAGACTGAGACATGTTAACTTTGTGTGGGGGGAGCAGGATGGGCCAAGCTGCTATAAAATAATAGTGTCTTTGATTAGCAGATTGTACGTAGATAGCTTATTTCTTGTAAAATATTCCCATTCCAAAGATTGTCATCACTATCAGCCTAGCTATTTGTTGTCAGCCGGCCAGTGACTGCCATTTGGTTCCATGAGTCCTGGCATGTCTGCGGCTCCAGTGACGGGTCCGGTGCCGCCTTTCCCGCGGTGGCAGCGGCCGGCCGCTCGGTGCAGGCCCTGGACGGCCCTGGTCGTGGTACATGACTCACCCAGGAAAGTGGCGGACTTTTCCTCCATGGTAGTCGCTCGGCAGAGTCGCCGATCCTGCATGTCGGGACGCGGATCGGCAGATCAGCTGCAGAACGCTCGCACGTCACGTTATAAAGAACCTGTTTGAGCCGCCAATCGCCGCTGGTTGTAAGCTTTTCATGCAGTTAGGGATCAGAATCTGCTTCTTGCACGCATTTTGTGACTATTTACATCACATGACGACACCGTAAATGGTTTGACGTCATATTTGTTTCTGCAGGAAACAAGCTTCGTATTGAAGTGCCTGTCGATCCATTTTTACGCAAGTTGAATGTTTTATGTAGGCGATATGAATGCAGTTCGTAATACCTTCGTTACATTGTTTGTCGACCTGCGTAACCGCAGTTTGAATCAAATTATTCATTGGGCGATATGATTAAAAATTTCATATTCATTGCCTGTCGGCCGTCGGGCGAATCTTTTCTCGTTGATGAGCGGTGCTCTGAAGATGACGTTGAATTTAAATGTGCCAGTGCGCATTATAGCGTAAATTTCGGTTCAGACTTGATACACACGGCTTACGATTACCGCGTTGCGTTCGCCGCCGTGTGCTTTTTACTCACCCTGCAGATTGTTGCTTCAGCTTGTTATCTGTTGCCCTGGTTTTGGTGGAACATTTTTTTTTTTTTTTAGCGAGGGCCGTCGTTATATTTGCTATTTTCCTTACACATTACCTTTGTATGGGGCAAACTTGGCGCAGCTTTATCAAGTGACTGCTATACATAGTCGCTGACATTATCTGTTGCAGCCACACAGAGACACCCGTGTGAGACGTCACCGACTGACAGCTACTGTCACACCCTTCCACAGGCGCTCGGGATGAACTTCTCCGCGCTGACAGTATCTGTCGTGACTGTCAACAGACGCACCCCATCGATGTCATTGCCGAAAGTAACTGTCACAACAGTGTCTACAAGTTGGATGTGCTATGTGTTTAGCCATAGCGGGCAGCCACTATCACTCCTGTAATGTTCGCAGGCGCCTGTGATGGAAGTGGGCAGGACCGCCGAGTATGATACGGGAAATGGCACAGTCATGGACAAGGACGGAAAGTCGCCCAAGGTAAACGTGCTTGCAGCTTGTGTGGCACTTTTTTGCGCAGCTGACGTGAAGTTGCGGTTATCTGTTACAGTCATGTGTACTTTACTGTTCACTGTAGCTACATCTTTCGATAATGGCGTTCCTTTTTCTATGGTGTGATGAGGGGTGTATTTTGCCACACTGCTCTCTGTTGTCTCCATCTCGCCTTTGTTCTGCGCGGTGCGGGCGGCGAGCCGCCAGTCGGCCGTCGCCTCGCTGCTCGCCGTTTGTTTTTGTTGGCGCCAGCTGAGGACAACACCCTGCCCCTCCCCCTCCCGTCCCTCTTGCCGCTGCAGAGCGTCAACTTTGAGCAGGGCGAGGACCAGGCCGATGGCCGGAAAAAGTACCTGACGGCCAAATATGGCAGCCACCAGATGGCGCTCATCCGAAAACGGCTGCACGTCGAGATGTGGCTGCTGGAAGAGATCGCCAAACTCTACCGCTCCGGGGTGAGTCTACTAAACTCTTTCGGTCCTGGGTGAGTGTACCAAACTCTACCGGCCCTGGATGAGTGTACCCGATAATATAAATCCGGGACCAAACTCTACCGGTCCGGGGGAAGTGCACCACACTCTGCCGGTCCTTGGTGAGTCCACCAAACTCTACCGGTCCGTGGTCAGTGCTCCAAACTCTATCGGTCCGGGATGAACTCGTTAAAAAAAAAAATCCTTTCACAAATAGTGCTGTCGGGGCGCGGACGTATGTTTGGTATCCAGGATAGAGGTGGACCTGGGTCTGTTTCGTCCGACAGGGATAACCGTGAGCGGGCTGGTCCGATTTCTGTATATGGGGACAGACTGGTCCGGCTTGGATTATGAAGGGACAGACTGGTCCGACGACGTGGGCAATGTGCATTCAGTGTGGTCCTCCGCGGCTGACGTGAAAGCCAACTGTCGTGGTCGAGCGATCCATATCCCAGGCGCCGCCGGAATGCTTTCCTTTGCCAGAGTCAACATAGGAAGTCGTCTATAAGGACAGCTGTCACCGACACCGCTAAAGCTGCTCTTTTTCGTCGCCGTTCAATGGTGCATGCTAAAAAGTAACAGTGGATCAATGGCTCGTTGCACTGTCTCAGTACTTTCATGAGAATCGTGCTGAAGACGCCGAATCGCTGTTTCAGTAATCGTGCATTTGGTATTGAATCTTCTGCGTTTTTTTTTTTTTTAATGATTCACAGATTTTCGGTCATGCGGGATAACGCCCGAGAAGCTCAATAGATGTGAAATCGGCTGAGGAGGCTAACAGCCACCGGGAGAATCCGTTGTCTTATTGACTAATCATGGATTGCCTGTGCATTGAACGTCTTGGGTTCGGTACAGTATCCTATAGTTTTGTTTTTATCCTACATTTTTGAAGTTAATATGCCTCGAAGCCATTCAAGCTTAAACCTGACCTTAATATTGTCAGCAGTTCAATTATGGACGTCAACACTACGACATTGATGATAATACATTGGGCTTTAATTATCCCGGACTGCTGAGGTCAACGGCGCTACGTCTGACAAATTAAACTTATAAATAGAATCGCCGGATTATTGGCACGACTCGTCACTATCCGAGCTACCCCGGTATGCCGCGCTGGTGTCCCGAATGGACAGTTGTATTCGCTGCAGAAATGGACGGGATCCACAGGACTGAGCTGTGACCGGACCCGTGTCTCCAACTCTGACTTTGCCTATGTCCCCAACCCTTGAATGAACCCTGATGTCCTCGCCGCTGACTGGGCGAGGGTACCATCACTGGCCAGACCTCCACGCCGCTACCACCGAGCTCTGACGGAACCCTTCTGCCGCCAGGATCCGGCCGGCGCCGCGCCGGAGAAGGAGCTCGACTTGGACGAGCTCCTGGACCTCGATGATGACGCCAGCCGGCGCGTCTTCCTGCAGCGTTTCCTGCAGGACGCTGCCGCCGCACCGGACGCCGTCACGGTTAGTGTGAGACGCCACGGCTGTCGCGGTATCACGGCTAGACAGTCGTTCCTGCCCGCGCCAGTCTGTGTCCTATGACCCGACTGAATCTCGAGCTGCACTCTGTACTGGAACCGACGATGAAATGGACCTGCATACACATCCTGACTCATTATTATTCTGATCTCTGTCGATCCACCGTATATCATGCGCCGATTTCGCGCT
The DNA here is from genome assembly GCF_019059575.1 of Amphibalanus amphitrite. Classification (NCBI taxonomy): domain Eukaryota; kingdom Metazoa; phylum Arthropoda; class Thecostraca; order Balanomorpha; family Balanidae; genus Amphibalanus; species Amphibalanus amphitrite. Next base: position 122,311 of record NW_024882646.1, on the reverse strand, counting down.
GAAAGGAATAACTGGCTGTTCTCGTTGTATGTATTAACAATACCTAATGTCTAATGTCGTAAAAGTTTTTATGAGTGACGTTCATGGATAAACATAGATGTTTTGTGCTTCGTCTTTTTGTAGCATTGTGTGCGACGCATATATCCATGACAAGCGTTGACAATGTATCGGACCAGCGTTGACAGTGTATCGGACCAGAGAACGTTGACAGTATATCGGACCTGCGCTCATCTAACGTTTCCCTCGATTCTGCCGGCAGAGGTTTATCGAAGAGCTTCTAGTACAAGCCAAGAAGCTGTGATGTCGGCCGGCCGCCGTTTTAGCAGAGGTTAGCTCAGCGCGGTACACCGTCCGGCCCGCAGCAGGTACGATCTCCGGGCGCTGGGCCGTGCGCCGGACCGCCACAATCAAACTCCCTGGATCTGCCCGACCGGTCTCGTCCGGCTCATCTCACGCTCAGATCTGGTGTTCGGCAATCATGGCGTTTGTAACTGATGGGCGGTGGGCCGTCTGCGGCCCCTGTGTAACGCAACTAGAGTCATACCACGACCGATGGGCATCGCATGTTGGTGTGTTTATTGGGGAGAGGCAGTGAGATGATGTTGCCAAGAATCTGGGCTGCACGTGCGGCAGCTGTGTGACGCTGCCGCCCTTTGAGAGCGGTGCCGAGTCGCCCCTGGAGGTGGCGCCGTCGTAACTTTATACGAGGACGCCACCGCGCCCGGCCACAACCTCAGAGTCTGTGGCTCGCGCTGCGTGTTCAACTCCCATAGATGATAGCGTGTCTAGTCTTTCTTCGTTCTGTCTTAACGAGTGGTGGCGCCGTTTTCGGCGCGGTTCGCCGCTAGTTGGCGGTGCCATTTTCTCTCGCGCGTCGTGGCGCGCCTTTATTTGATACCGTCGGGAGCGCGCGGCCGGACGGTCGGCGCAGTCGAGCCAAAGTGGTGACTGAGCGGTGCCACTCGCGCTGTGATTCGGCGTCATTCCAGCCGACCGCCGTCTGATTGCTCACGGGTCTTCCGGAGAGGCGGGGCGGACCCGCGCGCGCCGCGCGATAACATCCGTGTGCGCGAGTGTGACATACATTATAAATATACGTGACATTGAAACAGCATCTGAAACTAGAACAGACATTGCAACAGCCAAACCCATAGAATAGCATCTGGTGTCTCTCGAAGAGCCTCTTTGACTTGACTCATGTATAATAAGCTATTCACAGTTGTACCAAATGTTCAGTGTTGACTTGTTTTCGGTTTAAAGCCGTTTATTTAGTCATCTATGGATATTTCTCTAATTATACCTTCCAACTAAATACAATCCGCGATGAATAGCGCGACTGACTAGCTATAAGAGAGTGATCCGAATAAGGACCCGTCGGAAACTGACACCCTTCTCCCCCTTCCTGGACCTCACCCCACCCTGTTCATAGACGTAGAAGTACTATTAATCTCATTGCAAGTGAACACTGAACAGGTATGTCAACATTCAGCGCCGTTCCTTTATCGGCATGTGGATAGATGTCATCCGTTGAAAGCGATTAAAAAATGGGAATATTTGCGGCAGGACCGGGGACATGTAATGAGGCCGCCACCCAAACGTATTTACGTTCATCGCGATAACGATATATATTGTCCATTTGATACCGACTATTATGCCCTTGCTGCTCCGCATACCTGCAAATGTCGTGTAGCATATCTGCATATATCGGCGACCGTAAGCCTGTATGACCGATGAGGGTACGACATGCAATGTACATACCTAACTGGACCTGAAAGTGTAACGGCTGGGCGGTGAGCTCAGTCCGACCTCAAACTTCAAAGGGGCAGCCCATTCGACTTCAGAGACACACCTTGATCCTCCCCAATTCAGGCGCCTCGGTCTGACCTCTGATGCAGCTCGGCCTGATCTCGGAGGGCCGTTTCGGTCTGACCCCAGCTCAGTCTGACCTCAGAGAGGCGTCTCGACCTCTCGGATCTCGTACTGGAAAATGTGCAGCCGTAGCGCCGAGTTGTCGCTGCCCGGTCGGCTGCTGGCTGGTGCGGCATACCGGAGCGCCCGCCGGCGACGACGGTCCTCCAGCACCGCGCCGCAGACGGTCTCGGCTCCGCACGGACCCTGGCACCGCTCCACCAGCAGCGCCGCGCAGCCGGCCAGCATGCCGGCGAACCAGCAGAAGAAGGCGCCGCGCAGCGCGTGCAGGTCGAGCGTAGGTGCCGGCGAGCCGGCGTGGCCGCTGCCGCTGGCGGCTGTGTTATCCGCACACCGGGACGGGACGTTACGACGGTACAGGTACTGGATGATCCCGAACTGCTTCAGCCACCGGATCGAGTCGTCCAGCAGCGGCGTGTACATGCTGTTCTTCTGCAACATCATGGCGTAAAAGTCGCGCCGCAGGTTCTCGCGAGCCAGGTGGAACGGGCAGCGGCCGCTGGTCTGGCCTGTCCGACGCATGTATTTGTGCGCCCGGGCGGAGAGCGCACGAGGACTTTGGAATAGTGTGGCTTCTCCGCTGGCGATGCGCTTCAGAAAGGACATGTAGTATGTGGACTTTGATAAGCGGTGAACGCAGTCGGGACAGGCGGTCATTTTGGCCCAGATGCGTCCGCGCGCTCCGGTGGTCTGGTTCTGGAACATGTGGAACTGGCTGTGGCCGCGCACCACGTGCGGCTGCACGTCCGAGTCGGCCAGCTGCTCGAGCGAGTCGAGCGGCGGCTGCCAGCGCGGCAGCGACAGGAAGGCGGTCAGGTTGCCGGCGTACACGGCCGCCAGCGTCACCGTCACCACGTACAGGAAGAAGACGAGCGTGCGGCCGGCAGCGCCGGCGCCGCGCGCCGACACGCCCTGGCCGGAGAGCAGCGCCACCGACTCGAGCAGCAGCGGCGACCAGCGCTGCCGGCGGCTGGGCAGCCGACAGCGGCGCTCGGCGGCGGCCGTCAGCCAGCGCAGCGCGGCCGCCGCCGGCGCCAGCGCCAGCACCAGCGCCCACACCGCCGGACGATACACCTGGAAGATGAGTAGTGGTGGTCGCAGCGGCTGTGGCGCCGCCGTCATGAACGTGGTGGTGCCGGTCCAATGCCACTCGGCCATGTCGACGGCGCGCACCCGCTCGTACATGACGGTGCAGCTGCCCACCCCGACGTCGGCCTCGCCGCGCTGCAGTGCCGCCAGCCGACCGTAGGCCGAGCCGTCTTTGTAAATCATTCCGCATGACGCCACGTCTTTTACGACCATTCGGAAGTGGAGCTTCTGGACGAGCAGCGCGAACGTCTCCCCGAGGTAGCCGCAGAGATCGGCGCCGCCGTCTGGCAGCGGCCGGTACCCGAGGAGCGTGTTGGTGCAGGGCCGGTCCGGTTTGCCTGCCGAGTCGAGGAGAACGGTGAGCTGCCGTCCGCCGAGGTGCCGCAGCCGCCAGTCGGGCGTCGGCGCCGACAGTGTCACCCGGCCGTCGGTGACGGCGCCCACCGCCGACAGACGCACCGAGCCGTCGCCCGGAGAGGAGGAGGCCAGCAGCGCGCACGGCGAGCCGGCCGCCGACGGGCACAGCGCCACGGTGACGCGCTGCGACTCGTGCAGCGCGCCGGCCAGCGGCGCCGCCACCTCGGACACGTTGCCGAGCACGGCCACGAACCAGGCGGTCCGGTGGACGGGCCCCGGCGGCCGCACGCGCCGGTACGCCGCCGCCACGTCCCGGGCCGTACCGAGCACGGCCAGCGTGCCACCGCCGTGCTCGGAGGACGCCGTCTCGTGCGCCGTGGCCACGCCGGCGGCCCAGAGGCGGCGCGTCAGGCAGCCGGCCGCCTCCCGACCGCTGTCGGTGCCGACGATGGTGACCTCGGACGGCGGGTTCAGCGTCAGGAGGGCGGCCAGCGCGTCCGACAGCGGCTCCGAGCGGCACCCGCCTGCGGAGGGCAGAGAGTGTCAGTAGCGTATTAAACACTCGTGTCAATACCTTGTGGGACACCGTCATCAGTTCCGTCATCGAGATGAAGTCAATGACTTCGGTACCGAAGTGATGACTGTTACAGTGATAGAGCGCATCGTGCTTCGTTCGTCGCCTGCGGCTGCACAACTCGTTTCCTCGATAGCTGTTTAACGGACAATGACGTTAGTTCCTGCCACTTCCCACAAAGTGATGTCTGTGTTTATGTAGACCCGTTCATATGACGTTTTGATCGGTCAAACGTCGGCACCACTTAGTAAAACGGCCGGTCGGACATCGGCACCTGTTGAATGTCTGATCGCCTTTCAAGTGTGTCGAGAGTCATTTGGTGAGAGTGGTCGGTGCATTAGCGCGATCGATGCGTTTATGGCTAGCCGGTGGCCGTGTTACTCCTGCTACCGTTCTGTCGCATGGGCCATCAACCGCGTTATATGCAGGCAGCACCGCCTGTTCGGGCTTCGTCCTCACGGTGCATTCTGTTAACATGCTCGGAATTATTACGAACGGAAACATCAAACAACAGATGTAGGCCTCGAGTTCCTTGAACGCATGGCAAGAATGGGCCAACTGCGAACTGCCTTGTGTTTATGGTGACGCTAAAACGCTCGAGATCCATTTTTCGTAGTACCTATCATCTATTGGAAATGTCGACTGCACTTCGAAAATGTATCGAGCAGTCAATTTATTTAGGTAGGTCTGAACATCTTGATGTCACTTTTCCTCTGCAGCGCTTGTTGAAATATTTCAGAGACATGACACCGGTACTTTTGTTACTCGATATGTTAATAGTTTTACACTCTATGTACAGTCAAATAATTAAACCGCATTATGAAATGCGGCACGGGGTTTTTGTCGTCATGTCAGGTCCTACTGCTACGACCTGACACGTAAATGACCTTAGGTCATGGCGTGACCTTAAGAAGTGACATCGATGTTGTGGGAAAGTAGGTAAGCTAAGGTCATGGTCAGTCGTTTCGGTGTCTTTTTCAGCGTTCTAGCTCTTCTGTTTGGGCCATAATCATGCTGTGAAACTTTGGGGACCAAGACCGTTCTTGACCTCTACGTCAAACTGCTTCGAGAGCTGCTGATTCAATTCACAATCCAAGCTGCTGATCCACGTATCCCAAGAGCTTTGTGTAAGCGAGCTGTCGTTCGAATCGTCGAATCCTAGGCATCTCGAATCGGGGCTGAATCCGCGGTGAGGTCTGAATTGCACTGATTTCAGACATTTGAACATACCCTGGTCAAACAAGATCACACATTCACTATCGGTTCGTAGGTAGAGTTATTAATTATCGGTCTATCTCTATGGTATTCGAATAATGTTCCAGATGATTTTTCTATATAAAAAGTAGGCATTTTATTTAGCTGTACTCCGGCATCGGTAAGTTACTCACCCCCTCCCCCTCCCCAGCAAACAACATATAATATAAAATTATACACCTACCTTGATTTCCATCCAGCTGCAGTGGTGTAGTCGCCGTTGCCAGACTCAGCTGGAAGGCGCACAGTACGGCGCTCAGAACCAGCAGCGCCCGGGCCGCCGGGGCCGCAGGTCCGGTCATATCCTCACGCTCGATCGGACGACGGTCGTCTGCTGGCGTGACACGGCCGCCGCCTGGGGCGCCGGCCGCCGGCCGCCCCGCTCCCCAGGGAACGACCGGCGGCGCAGGTGTATGGACGGTATCGACGAATAGACGGTCCGATGAACAGACGATATATAGGTGCCGCGCGGACGTCCGATAGGGATGGGTTTGGGGCGTATGTGTAGCGATACATGTCAGGATCAAGTTAGAGGTAAGGTTATAATTATGTTCAACATATACCCTCGGCTCTCTAGCGGGTGGTGTATAAAATTCGGCGTTTGGCCGTTATCGTTCGAAGGCAAATTGCTTTATGTTATTGTTGTTGCGCTCCTCCGAATGTTACCCTGCACATGCAGGCAAGTGGATTCCTTATTCATGTGGCCGTTTAGATAAATGACATTTAAAGTGAACTGCACCTAAATTCCGGGTCTTATGATCACGTGTGAGCTTTTGTGGGGTCACACAGAAAGCTTTGTCGATGAATTAAGCCATTAGGTGGCATCATGGGCCATTTGACCCCAGGTGACACTGTCGACATTTACACAGCAACATTATATTCATGGGTGTAACTTTGTACACTTTCGAGGTCCCATGTGGGACCCCAATGCGAACATTTGGGACCCCAATTGTCATTTTGGGACCCCAATAGTGGAGGCCCCCGAGACGCATCAGCTTCTTTGCAAACGGAGGTCCGATATTCATATAAAAGGTTCTCTGTTTAAATAGGAGGCCCCTTGGACAAATCGGAGGCCCTGTTGGACAAATAGGAGGCCCCCTGAACAAGTAGGAGGCCCCCTGAACAAGTAGGAGGCCCCCTGAACAAGTAGGAGGCCCCCTGAACAAGTAGGAGGCCCCCGGAAAACAGGAAGTCCCCTGGAGAAATAGGAGGCTCTCTGGACAAGTAGGAGGCCTCCTGGACAAATAGGAGGCCCTAGACAAATAAGAGGCCCCTAGACAAATAGTAAGCCCCATGGACAAGTAGGAGGCCCTCTGTACAAATAGGAGGCCCCCCTGCAAAAATAGGAGGCCCCCTGGACAAATAGGAGGTCCTAGACCTAGACAAACAGGAGGCCCCTTTCACAAAAGGAGGCCCCTGGACAAATAGGAGGCCCCATGGACAAGTAGGAGGCCCTCTGTACAAATAGGAGGCCCCTGCAAAAATAGGAGGCCCCCTGGACAAATAGAAGGTCCTAGACCTAGACAAAAAGGAGGCCCCTTTCACAAAAGGAGGCCCCCTGGACAAATAGGAGGCCCCTTTCACAAAAGGAGGCCCCTGGACAATTAAGAGGCCCCCTGAACAAGGAGGCCCCCTGGATAAAGAGGAAGCCCCCTAAAAATAGGAGCCCTCTGGATAAATAGGAGGCCGCTTGGAAAATAAGAGGCTACTTTAACCAATAGGAGGCCCCTTGGACAAATAGGAGGCCCCCTGAACATGTAGGAGGCACGCTGGACAAATAGGAGGCCTCTTGGGCAAAGAGGCCCCCTAGAAAAATAACAGGTCCCTTGGACAAATAGGAGGCCCCCTGGACAAATAGGGGACCTCTTGAACAAATAGGAGGCTCCATGGACAAGTAGGAGCTAGAGGCTCTCTGTACGAATAGGAGGCCCCCTGGACAAATAGAAGGCTCCCTTAACAAAAAGGAGTCCCTTCAAAAAAAGGAGGCCCCGGGACAAGTAGGAGACCCTTGGACAAATAGGAGGCCCCTGCACAAATATGAGACTCCTAGTCGAATAAAAGACCCCTGGATAAATAGGAGGCCCCTGGACAAATAGGAGGCCCCTGAACACGTAGGAGGCCCCCTAGATAAAGAGGAGGCCCCCTGGAAAATAGAAGCCCCCTGGATAAATAGGGGACCTTCTGGAGAAACAGGAGGCCTCCTGGACAAATAGGAGGTCCCATAGACGAATAGGAGGCCGCTTGGACAAATAGGAGGCGCCGTTAACCAATAGGAGGCCCCCTAGACAAGCAGGAGGCCCTCTGTAACAGTAGGAGGCTCTCTGTACGTACAAGAGACCGGCGCTCGACCTGTAGAAGCTTAGCCGTATGTACGCTAGGAGGCTCTCTGTGCAAGTAGTCGAAGTAGGAGGCTCTCTGTACTGTACCTACAATTACAAATAAGAGGCCCCCTGGGTAACTTAGATGCAACACAAATCGGAGGTCACCTATAAAAAAGCGGGACTCTGTTGGAATACCTGATTTAATAAATTATTTTCCTGATATTCAAATTACTTAGGTAATCCTCGTCCGCACATGGGGGGGGGCAGTGGTTGCCACACCCCCCAACCCGACCTAGGTAGTTTTTTTCTGCTCTGCACTAAACATTTTGATTGCTAGAAGTCGGATATTTCGTATAGCTGCTGCTCTATCCTTTTTTAGCGTCCACTGAAAATTTCAAGTTTCTGTGGTTTTTGGTTTCGGAGATATGACCTTATTCTTCAGGTAATGTCATAACCCAAATGACAAATACCCAATATCTTGCGTTGGCGTTGGGTCTTGTGAGCTTTTGACACCTTGATTTCGGCCTTTTTTGTCAGTCTTACCTCCCACCTATCATGGAACATGTTGTTCAATGATGTAGAGATGCCAGGGTCAGGGTCAAGGTCAACCTAGGTCGTCTAAAAATATTGCGTTTTAGGCAAGCTGAATTTACTTTCGTGAAGTTTCTTTGACTGTATTTTTGGCAAAAGCTTCTCAGTTCATGATCTCATGTAATATGGACACATTCACAGTCGGTGCACACATCAGTATACTCGTACACACAGACACACACAGACATACAAACACATGTCATTGACCTTGAGCTAACTTGACCTGAAATGACCACAGCCAGCAAAAACCTAGTCGGATAGTGTGACAAAGAGGTTCTAGCTGGCTTGGCACCACAATACGGCAGCGTCATCGGTACATGATGAGCAGCGCACGTGATATTCCAACGGGCAACGGTGACCCCAAACAGCAACATTCTTTAGTTTGACCTGACCTGGAAGGTCAATGACTGACCTGATGAGGTAAAATTGGTATCATTGGATTCGTCACTTCCCAAAGAATCTGTTGCTCTTGACCGCAAGGCTTAAAATCTTGTAAGAAAAAATTGTGGTGATGTCGAATAAGATACCTACACAAGCAGCGGGCCAACCCATCATATACCGATGACGCTGCCGTATTAGTGCCAAGCGAGCTAGAACAGCTCTTTGTCACACTATCCGACTAATTTGCTGGCTGTGGTCATTTCACGTCAAGTTAGGTCAAGGTCAATGATATGTGTTTGTATGTCTGTGTATGTCTGTGTATGTACTGATGTGTGCACAGATCGGTTTGTGTGTCCCTATTACACTTGATCATGAAGTGAGAAGCTTTTACTAAACATACAGTCAAAGAAACTTCACGAAAAGTAAATTCAGCTTGCCTAAAGCGCAATAATTTTAGATGACCTAGGTTGACCTTGACCCTGACTCTGACATCTGTACATCGCAGAACAACATGTTCAATGATAGGTGGGAGGTAAGACTGGCAAAAAAAGCCGAAATCAGCGTGTCAAAAGCTCACAAGGCCCATAGCCATCGCAAGATATTGGGTAGGTATTCGTCATTTAGGACATGACATGACCTGAAGAACAAGGTCATATCTCCAAACCCAAATGCCGCAGAAGCTTGAAATTTTCAATGGACGCTGAGAAAAGATAGAAAAGCAGCTATACAAAGAAAATCAGGTTTTTAGCTTTAAAAATGTTAAGTGTAGAGCAGAAAAACTAACTTGGGGGTGGCGACCCTCCCCCCAGGTGCCGGCGAAGGTTAACCCTCACACTTTCTGGGGTCGGCTTACGGCTAGATTCCTTGCGCAATGCTGTGCCGTTAATTTTTTTTCTATTATAAAGGCATTGTGTTTTATTGTCAAAAGTGAAAAAGCCAGAAATTTTCGTCGATTTCGGATGCCGCGGGGGATATTTACATACAATGTCACCCTGCTGGCCTGGATCCACCAGTAGGGTCAGGTGACCTACCATTTCTTTATCGATATTAAAAAAAAAAAATCATGGCATCAGAGCTGTGACGAAAAATAAGTGGCCTAAATCCGATGAGGAAAACTGGATTTGGGGTACCCCATGTTTGGCTTCTGAGCCTCTGGTCCCCCAATGAAAATTTCTTAGAGGAGGCCCTGGCGTGGCTCGTAAATTACCGCTTCCGCAATTGGAGGCCCCTAATTGCTTGGAGGCCCCCACTAAATGGAGGCCCCCTTGGACGTTTGGGACCCCAATGGTGATGTCAAAGTTTCACCCATGATTATATTTATGGAGCTGTGACCCACAGTTGCAATAAAAGACGGCGAACGACTTTTGGTGGGCCTTGTGCGACATCTTCTTACTTTCCTAACAGTAGAGTCAAGAGTGCCTAACAGGGAGAGGACAGTCTCAAGTTGTTGCTTCGGTTATTTGGCAAACTTTGTACGCCTTTTGTACGTACAGTCTGTCTTAAAAGTACCGCGCAAAGTGACGGTGGATCCATCAAGCTTGACCGAGGAAGGGCCCTCTTTAATTTGAAAGTTACCGAACCAATTGACCTGGGGAATGGACGAGAGTGTCAATTGCTTCGGTGACTCAAATTTAGCAGGCCCTTCCTCGGTCAGGCTTGATGGATCCACCGTTACTTTGCGCGGTACTTTTAAGACAGACTGTACAAAGTTTGCCTTTGTACGACCGCATGATTGAAGAAGCGAATTAGACACAAATGAGTTGTTATTGCGGAAGACTGCGACAAGTGACGTTGGATCTTCAAAGGGTTGTTTTTGCGCGCTGTATCGATTGGTGAGGTGAGCCATAACCATGTGTCGGGTAAAAGTCAATTGGGACTCGGGTGGCCTGGATGAGCCTCCAACCGTTTTAAAGGGACCATCCCACCTTAACATTAGTTTTGAGTTGAGATAGCCAAGTTTGCGGCCAGGCTCAGAAACCACCATTTATCCTGGTCGCAAACCCCGCAGCTTTATGGTGTTCAAGAAATTTCTTCCCTTTACTTGCAGGGTGGGACCAGCTTAGTCCCTATCTCTTAACCATTAGCGGTTTTTTGATGACGTCAGCAGTCATTTCAACGCCCGCCATTCCTTGAACCCGAGTTTTGCTAACCTTGAGCTCCCTTCTTTATCAACGTGAAATCCGCGTCGTCGGCGCTGATAGTAGGTTCTATGACCGTGGGCGCTGAGAAAGCCTGTTGCTTTTCATTTTAATTTGAATATTAGAAGATACCCACCACTGGAACTTGGACTGATATTATACCCAAGGCCATATATATTATACCAAGGCCGAAGATGATCAAGCTGCCTGCTATATCTGGAGCTTGGTGTTGAACTTTAACATGGAATAAAAAACAAAATATCAAAGCAAACTGGATATGGTACTGCAAGTTAAAGTCCAAAGAAATTTGAAGAGCTGACAATTGACATTAATTCTTTTCCTGCAAGGCTTTCATATGGAGATCACACCATGAAGAAATATTTTTGATGTTAACAGTTGAAAGGGGATTGATCTTCCAGTTTTGACGAAAGACGCTGCTGACTGTCTTTGGAAAAGGATGTCGGCATGAAGTGCAATTGTGCTTGTGAAGTGGTTATAACTGGTCTTTTCACAGTATTAAATTAAATGTGCCATTGCAGCCAAGTGTGTTATCATGTAAGGTAAAATCAAAACTACAATGTTGGTTTTACGAGCATTGAGAAGGCTGGTAGGTAACATCTGCCTGTGCTCGTAAATCATGCTGCCAAAGTATTCTAAATTAATTTTATCATACACTTTTGTTGTCCAGAATGGTTGCACTATTGTTTGGTATCATATTATTCCATGTAAATATGGTAGTGTAAAGTCCGACCAACATGTTACCAGATTTGAAGCTGTTACGTTACCTAAGTACCTGTTTTTTTACTGGCGTGGTGAATGTCACCTGGATTTTGTTTTGAGGTGCAGACCTAGTAACTCTGACTACATGGGTTTGAAGCTATTATCTATTCTGTTTTTACTGGCCTGGTGAATGGCGACTGATGTTGTCTGTGGATGGCACTGAAACAAATTTTGAGTGTCATGTACAGTGTTTTATTTAATACAATGCTGAGGGCTGAAAGTTGTCTTGTTTAGAGTGGTGAAAGTTCAGGATATGCCAGCCACCATGGTGGGTCAGAGTTAATGTGTTGCAGTCAGTTTGGCTTCGGCAAGCACACGGATGGGCATACGCATCAAGACCTGCTCTGCCATACTTTCAGCCAATTTTACCTAGGTAAGTCTTTTTTCTGCCAAAAGCTATGACATTGTGAATTTCAGTGCTGTGGCCTGTGTGTAGCTTTCAGGAAAGCAATTCTAAATAAAGCTCTGATAAAGTGCAAAATCAGCAATGCAGCCCTCTAATACATTTTCTACAACATCTTACTTGTTCCTTGCATGAAGAGAAAATGCAATGTTATGAATTCGTTTATTCACATAATTTGACAAGCATGCAGTTACCTGCTACTATCACTGCAGAAAACATCAGTTGATCAAACACAAGACACAACAGAAGTTACAACATAGGGCTGCCGAACCTGCTTCCTCCCACCACAGTTGCCATATCCTAGCCTGGCTTGATGTGAGCACTGAATAGCTGCTTTGTCTAATTACAGCTCACTACCATTCAACTTAAACTGCTCTCTTTAAAGTAAGAGTGAGAGCGTTCAGTGTTCATAGCAGCTCGACAGACGACAGACAACAAACATCTTGACAAACCAACCAGTTTTTGATTTGGCTAATGATTTATGTGCTTGTTGTATCATGGCCAAACTACTTTAACAGCAATAATCCCTATTTCATCTTGATCTTGCTTTTATTTCCATTTGAACTCAGATCTTGAAACAATCATCTGAAGTGATATCAGATACTGGCTTCTGTTTCTCTTGAAAGCAAGTTAAAACAACAATGATAAACTAAGGCAGGAGATGTGAGCTGTGGCAGTAGATTTTTGATTCAACATATGTCAACCTTATATTGCTTGAGACCTCTGTGACAGACAAACAAATATTTATAGTTTTTTGATAGTTTGGATTCTTGGCTTGATTTAGCAGATCAGCTGTGAACCTTGACTTTGAAATCACATAAATGTCATGGTACCCGAACGAATCCTCGCATGACATTTCTTCGTAGCACAATTTTTCGTCCGCATTTCTTCGTCTACAAATCTTCGTCGGTGCATTTATTTGTCCCTCAATGCTTACTCTTGCATATATTTGCGTTGAAGAAGAAATGCGAGCCGATTTTCATATACCCTGATGCGAGACAAAGTAATGCGATACGAATAAATGCCCTGACGAAGATTTGCAGACGATGAATTGCGATACGAAGAAATGCCATAAGAAAAATTGTCCTGGAATCTTCTATTGGTCATCATATATTGACCTTGATAAGATAAACGCATCATTCGCGCAATATTTGTCGCATTTTGATACCAAACTATTGCTTCCAAATGCCGACGTAAAGAAAACCTTTATGTGACGTCATAGAAACAGCGGAGTTCCCAAAAGTAAACAAAAATAAAAGTCTTATATCTCGAAAACGGGTGAATATTTTCCGGTAAAATTTGGTAGATGTTCATTTTCGCTCTTTGTGATTCACGCTACATCACTTTTATGCCAATTCATTAACTTTTTTGAAGGTGGGAGGGTCCCTTTAACCTCATGAGGTCAAACCGTTTGACCTCATGAGGTCAATCGTTAGGAGGGGCACGGTCACACGTATCATGCAGGAAGATTTTCAAGTCGCCTTCAGTTTGACCCGCACTCTGGTGCTCATTGGTAGCTGGCTGAATACGAATATGTTTTGTAACGCAGATGCGTTACATTTTTCATATTCCATGCTGAACTGCAAGCTGTGCCACAAGCTGAAACACGGCCATCTGCGAGCGCCGCACAGACACGGTCAGCCGGCTAAATCGGCTGTGATACCCTCTCTCCGTCCCGCTCTGGCGTCCACACAGACGGCGCAGTCGGCTCTGACAAACAGGGGTCCTCTATAGATGACCACCCCACTTCATGAGAACCCGGATCTGAAGCCAACAAATAGCATACCGAAACGCACTATCCTGCCGGTGTCGAGCCATTAATCAGTTTAGCCGTTGGAAAACAAGACTCTGTCCCACGCTCGGCACCCCGCCAGAAGAGAAGAACAAGGAGAGGGGAGTGCAGACCGGCCCTGATTTGAACCAAAACAAGAAAGGGGAGCGGGGACCGAACCGGTTTGTACGAAAACAGGATGAAATGGAACTCGGTCACCGCCATGGAAGAAGGACACCTGGCCGGAGACATTCAAAACAGGGGGGAGCGCAGGACTAAAAACAAGAAAGGAGGGCGCAGAGCCGGCCGCCACCTGGCGCCTCAGGCGGCGCAAATCGCCGGCGGCGAGTTCCATCCGATCGCTGCGTGAAAGGGTGCGACTGCCATGGCCAGAGGGGATGCCGAACTTCAGCAAATCACGAACGTTTGAAGGCGGAGCCAAACGCACTTTCTGAGAATGGAGGACGAAGATTGGACAATGAGATGCTGCCCGGCCCTCTGAAGTATGACGTCATCAAAAGTATAAGTTGATGAAACGGAACTAGAACGCTCTCTCTGGCACTCGCTCGGACGACACATCCCGCGCCGGTGGCACTCTCTCGGCCCACGTCTCTCGTCTGACATCGCGGACAGCCCACGAGACACCAGCGGCTGGCATCACGGCGCCGGCGGCGGCACTGGCCGCCGGGCCGGGCGCTGGACGGACACGACCATCATGTCAGCGACTCCATCTCAAGTAAGGTCACGCGGTGAACACGGGTGCGCACCTAGTCCCTAAATCCTTCAAGTAACCCCCCCCCCTCGTTACTGCTATGTGAGCCACATTATATTCCCCTTTTTGGTGTCGTCCGCAATATTTTAGGCCATTCAGTTTAGGTAGTTTAATTTATTCTTGGGACTTTCAGTCTAGGTAGCTTTAGTTCACAATTCGATTCGGTCAATTATGTAACTGTGCGCGTGGTGCGAGACGCGTGCCGACGCGGACACTCGTCCGGCGCCCCGTGGTGATTAAGGCGGACGGAGGGGATTATGCACCGTGGGGAGTCTGGAAAGGGACGGGCGACTGTGTACCGCACCACGCGGCTTGTGGGGCTCAGTTGATGGGAGGCCTGGGCCCAGAATGTTATCTTTAAATTTGACGTGTAAGGGAATTTAAGGTGTTGCGTCGGAGGATGCAAATAAATGGGAATTGTAAATATTGAAATACGAGTGTGAGTGGTGCTGAAGGGCGGGGATCGGAGGATGGAGCATAAAAGGCCATATGCCAACCCACAGTCAGGAAAGAGGTCATTTCCAAGGTGTCTGGCCAGAGCAATTTACAACGATCAGTTTTCTTTATCTGTTTGATTTTACACAGTGCACACAGGGATTATACAGGGAGCACAGAACACGCAGGACCTCCTTATCTTACCTATGCTGGAGAGTGCTCTGGCTGTTATTATCCTATTCCTACCGTACCATTGTCCTGTTTCCATAGATATAACGCGTCAGCGGAATTCCTGGCGCTCCGTTTTATTCAACGGTCCGACTACAAGCAGCACGCACAGAACACGCAGGACCTCCTTACCTTACCTATGCTGGAGAGTGCTCTGGCTGTTATTATCCTATTCCTACCGTACCACTGTCCTGTTTCCATAATATTACGCGTCAGCGGAATTCCTGGCGCTCCATTTTATCCGACGGTCCGACTACAAGCAGCACGCAAAGAACACGCAGGACTTCCTTACCTTACCTATGCTGGAGAGTGCTCTGGCTGTTATTATCCTATTCCTACCGTACCATTGTCCTGTTCCCATAAATATTACGCGTCAGCGGAATTCCTGGCGCTCCATTTTATCCGACGGTCCGACTACAAGTAGCACGCACAGAACACGCAGGACCTCCTTACCTTACCTATGCTGGGGAGTGCTCTGGCTGTTATTATCCTATTCCTCCCGTACCACTGTCCTGTTTCCATAAATATCACGCGTCAGCGGAATTCCTGGCGCTCCACTTTATCCGATGGTCCGACTACAAAGCAGCACGCACAGAACACGCAGGACCTCCTTACCTTACCCTATGCTGGAGAGTGCTCTGGCTGTTATTATCCTATTCCTGCCGTACCACTGTCCTGTTTCCATAAATATTACGCGTCAGCGGAATTCCTGGCGCTCCACTTTATCCGATGGTCCGACTATAAGCAGCACGCACAGAACACGCAGGACCTCCTTACCTTACCCTATGCTGGAGAGTGCTCTGGCTGTTATTATCCTATTCCTACCGTACCTTCGTCCGGTTTCCATCAATATAATGCGTCAGCGGAATTCCTGGCGCTCTACCCTATCCAGCGGTCCGAATATAAGGAGCACACATAGACCTTGCCGCACACGAAATATTTGTAACTTTACCCCACATGGACACTGGGGACACTGCAAGGGACGGAACCGGGGAGATAGATGATGCACGTCACGCCCCTGTGCGTGGAAAGTCCACCGACGCGGCCATGGGTTAGGAGGGAGATGAGAAGCGAGTGAAATGGAATTGAAGACTGTACACGTAGAGGAATCGGGTTTCCTGAATGAAGCTCAGCTCGGATAGACCCCACTTAAATAGTAGGCCTCGCTTGGGTAAGCCCTGGATACGTGCAATAAGTCGTGAAGTGAAGAGAAAGGGTGAGAGCGAGTTGAGGATCGATTATTGAGGATGAGTGCATAGCCGACGAAGGCTAATCCGTTCGGTTGCCGGCGCGGGCCCCATAAAGCCGTGGCTATACGGAGACGATGCAGGCAGCCCGGAGGGACCTAGTGACCCCGCCCGGTTTTAAAAGATAGGTTAGGTCCGCTATCGGTCCATTGAGTGATCAGCGCAGGATGACATTCGATAAGTGACGTAGGTAGTTTCGGAGATGGTTAGGACCCCAGGCGTCCCAGCGAGGAGACGTATGCCGCCGGTTAAGTAATGTCCCGCGAAGAAACGTGTGATGCTGCAGGACGGGGGTGAACATTAAATACCAAAGCATGCGAGTCGGGTGGTCGCGGTAAGTCGGTACTGGCCACCCCGCTGTCAGTCGATTAACTCCGGCCGTGCAGCGGTCATTTCGGATAGGTCTGTGACGACAGCTTAACTACCAGCAACGGATAGATAGGGCTTCGGGCACCTATAACGCTGGTAGTCGTGGATTGTGTGAAGCCAACGGAGGCTAACCCGTTCGGTCGCCGGTGCTGTTTCAAAAGCCGTGGCTATACGGAGACGATGCAGGCAGCCCGGACGGACCTAGTTACCCAGCCCGGTTTCAAAGTTTAGATAAGCCCACCGCGGGCCGTGGTACGCTTAGTTTTCGTTTTCTTGTAGGCAATTTGGCATAACTGGTAGTCATGGATTCGTGTAAAGCCGACGAACGACTAATCCCTTTCGGTCGCCGGGGGCTGGCCCGAAAACCGCGGCTATACGGAGACGACGCAGGCAGCCCGGACGGACCTTAGTTACCCAGCCCCGGTCTCAAATTTCAAATAAGTCCCCCGCGGAAACCGGACTACACAGTGTCCTGCGAGCCGTAGTCTCGGAACCGCTGGCCGAAGGACATTTATGTTTTTTGTGTAGGTAGTTCGACATGGTGATGGGATGGACCGCAATAAGTCACGTAACGCGAGGGTCGAGTGCCGAAATCTGTGGTGGGTCGTATCTCTAATTGTGTAGCGTGAGCATTATGAAGCGTTTGTGTGATGTACGGAACATTGTGGTTATGAAGGGATAACGGTTAAATGAAATTTAAGGCCAATGACTCGATAACGACTTTGCGCGCGCCCTAGCACCACCGGGGGAAGTTAGGAAAAAGGGGAGGGGCCGGAGATGGTCAGCTCTGGTAAATTACGAGGTATAAGTGGACGAATGTCAGGGTTGTAAGGGGATGGATAAATGGACGAATGATTGATACATATATCTGGTGGGAGATGACCCTCAAGCTAGAAAGGGCGCTGTTGTTTGAGAGTAGGACCTTGGGTTATGTAGAGTTGAGTTCTTATGTCAATGTGATCAAGGATAATGGGTTATTATTTATCTCTCCTCCCATTCCTTAACCCTGGCCTATGTGTTTCCGATGATTGATCGCCCCGGAAAGATAGAGTCAGAGTCGGAACGGGTTCGCGAGGGGCTGGACACTGAGAAGGGCTTCTAGAAGCGCACCGACAAAGGCGTTCACTCCTAACACCCCCACTCGAGCCAGCCCACCTGCTGGAGAAGTGAATGCCCGGTTAGCCCCGAAACGCCGCGAAACCCCGCTACAGATTTGGCGCCCAACGTGGGGTAGGATCAATGAAAGGAAACATGAAGTCGGTGGACGGACGTGCATTGCCGAACCCAAAGCTAAAATTTCAGAGGAAATGCGAGCGTGAGGGAGAAAACTTATTATGTCTGAGCTAGATGCAGTGGGAGCTGGTCACTCAGTGCAGCGTTACTCGGGTTAAATTGATTCGATTGAAATCAGAAAGCGTGGATTGCTGGAGGGTGTATATATCATGAAGTGATAAGGGTAAATCGAGAATCAATTTTCAGTGACGGGCGAGCGGGCTTAGTATTTTTTTTTTTTGCTTCAGTTATCGTTAAATAAATTTATGTGGCTCACATCTAGCGAACCCTAACCTTGAGTGAAATCCCGTGATCCAAAGTTAGACTAATCACGCCGACGATGCCATTTTAACCCAATTTTAAGAGATTGTACCAATCCTATACCAAAAAGGTGCAGTGACCTATGTGTGACCCGTGGACTGACCCGCCTCTGGAGAGAACTGACAGGAGACCGGCAACCGTCCACGAGCCGTTTTCCGCGACGGAAAACCCCGTTACAAAGCAGGCAGTCATGTGTGTTGCCGAACCCGATGTACATACTGAAGATACGACTGAGCGCGACGCTATGAAGGTTTCGAATGTTGTGGAATGAAATCAGGGCTGAAGAAGGCAAGAATGACAAATAGAACGCATGATATTGAAATAAAGGTGACGGCACAGATTGAAGATGATCGATATTGTTATTGAAGCAATGGGAACAGTAAGGTGAAAGAAGGAGGGCACACAGCGGACATTGACGGCGGGAAGAGAAGATATTGAAGGAGGAGACCGATGAAAACGGTGCCACTGATACTGAATTACAATGCAGACACGAAATCACAGAAATAAATCAACAGCTGGGAAGAGAATATGCAAATGATTTGAGAATAATGACATCACGAATCAAGTTGGGAGAGTAAACACGCAATAGAAGAACAAGGACAACCGAGTGACGGCAAGAAAGAAGACATGAAGTAGTATACCGATGGAAACGACGTTGGTACTACATGGCAATGGAAACATGCAATCACAGGAAGGAAACGACAGCTGAGAAGAGCAAAATACAAATGATTGAAGAACTATAACATTACGAAGCCAGTTGGAAGAGCAAACGTGTAGCGGAGAGAAGAAGAGATGCCGACAGAAGAACAAAAAAAAAGCTAGTCATCAACAGCGACTGGCTGATGCTGATAGCCAGTGCCCAAGGGAACTCAAAATGAAGACAAAGCCTGAAACAAATAACAACAGAGACCGGACGCAGGAGGAGGAGAAACTGATAACCAAGTTATGTCAACAAAATCAGGCAGCAACTGGGGTGATGGTGACGACTACTACAACTATAGAGCGTCATTAGATAAGACAATTCGGACAGATCTGAATGCTGCCTGTTTCGAGCGAAATAGACAACCGTAATGGACCGGATCAGCCTGCGAGCCCATTTCGGGGCCGCCCGCTGCACTGGGAGGTGGTTACCTGGCATTACATCAAATGCAGGCAGTCCCCACTTCCCACACTTCAAGACCGACCCACGAGACCTGCACCGGGCCAGTACATAGTCACGGCCAAACAACCATGAGCAGACTGCAGGGACAACAGCTGCTTCATCGACTGCATCCGCTCCAGCGTCGACAGTCAAGCTGGGCTACTACTTCCGTGACAACCAGACCAACTGGGAGGCCGGCGAAGGCCAGAGCTGTGACCCACCTACAACAACCGCAAAATCGTCGGAAAGGCTACAGTGTAGCCAGTAGCCGAGTCTGCCACTGGATGTGACAGCCGTTCCATCACCGGCAGTCCGCACCAGAACGCAACCTCGGCGGCCACCAGACCAACAGAAACAGCTCGGAGGTGCGCTAGAGCCACGTTCAACCCAGGCTCAGCCACAGACGACGAGTCCTGGGCCGATCATAGCCAGCCCTGACAGCTCACCAGGGCAGCTGCGTACGACATCGGTGGTCGGCGAGGACTACGACTACAACTACGAGACTGGGGAAATCCGGAACTGGGACACGACGACAGCAGCAGCCGGCCGGTTCGAGACCAAATCGCGGACGACCGCCAGTCCGTCATCGCGGCCATCCCGGACCGGAGCTGTCGTGGCTCATGGAGCCACCATCAGGTGCCGGGCTCACTTCTTTGGCATACCACAATCTGCACCGGTATGTTATCGCTAATTTGATCTGAATTATAGTAACCAAATGTACCAATGTTATTTTTGTATTGTCATGTGTTAATTATTTCAATGGTTTCATTCAATTTCCATTGTTTTGCGCGCAAATTATTTGATGTGTAGTTGGTGGTGTTTTACGGGATAGTACGTGAATGTTTTTAATTCTGGAAATGTAAGGATGGCCTGAAATACTGTGCAATGACACAAAAACCCGCACTCCTTATGTCCCAATCATCCAAGCTCGTATTATACCATCCTCCCCAACCGAACACTCCTGTTGAAATAGCTACCAATCCTTTAGAAGACGGCCACCTGCTCTGAAGTCACCAAGAAACACGACGAAACGGCACCAAATAGCACGGCAGAAGCGGGCTCTCAAACGTTTAGTCGCGGGGCGCGACTATAAAAAGAGGTCTGAAAATGTAACGCAGATGCGTTACATTTTTCATATTCCATGCTGAACTGCAAGCTGTGCCACAAGCTGAAACACGGCCATCTGCGAGCGCCGCACAGACACGGTCAGCCGGCTAAATCGGCTGTGATACCCTCTCTCCGTCCCGCTCTGGCGTCCACACAGACGGCGCAGTCGGCTCTGACAAACAGGGGTCCTCTATAGATGACCACCCCACTTCATGAGAACCCGGATCTGAAGCCAACAAATAGCATACCGAAACGCACTATCCTGCCGGTGTCGAGCCATTAATCAGTTTAGCCGTTGGAAAACAAGACTCTGTCCCACGCTCGGCACCCCGCCAGAAGAGAAGAACAAGGAGAGGGGAGTGCAGACCGGCCCTGATTTGAACCAAAACAAGAAAGGGGAGCGGGGACCGAACCGGTTTGTACGAAAACAGGATGAAATGGAACTCGGTCACCGCCATGGAAGAAGGACACCTGGCCGGAGACATTCAAAACAGGGGGGAGCGCAGGACTAAAAACAAGAAAGGAGGGCGCAGAGCCGGCCGCCACCTGGCGCCTCAGGCGGCGCAAATCGCCGGCGGCGAGTTCCATCCGATCGCTGCGTGAAAGGGTGCGACTGCCATGGCCAGAGGGGATGCCGAACTTCAGCAAATCACGAACGTTTGAAGGCGGAGCCAAACGCACTTTCTGAGAATGGAGGACGAAGATTGGACAAGGAGATGCTGCCCGGCCCTCTGAAGTATGACGTCATCAAAAGTATAAGTTGATGAAACGGAACTAGAACGCTCTCTCTGGCACTCGCTCGGACGACACATCCCGCGCCGGTGGCACTCTCTCGGCCCACGTCTCTCGTCTGACATCGCGGACAGCCCACGAGACACCAGCGGCTGGCATCACGGCGCCGGCGGCGGCACTGGCCGCCGGGCCGGGCGCTGGACGGACACGACCATCATGTCAGCGACTCCATCTCAAGTAAGGTCACGCGGTGAACACGGGTGCGCACCTAGTCCCTAAATCCTTCAAGTAACCCCCCCCCCCTCGTTACTGCTATGTGAGCCACATTATATTCCCCTTTTTGGTGTCGTCCGCAATATTTTAGGCCATTCAGTTTAGGTAGTTTAATTTATTCTTGGGACTTTCAGTCTAGGTAGCTTTAGTTCACAATTCGATTCGGTCAATTATGTAACTGTGCGCGTGGTGCGAGACGCGTGCCGACGCGGACACTCGTCCGGCGCCCCGTGGTGATTAAGGCGGACGGAGGGGATTATGCACCGTGGGGAGTCTGGAAAGGGACGGGCGACTGTGTACCGCACCACGCGGCTTGTGGGGCTCAGTTGATGGGAGGCCTGGGCCCAGAATGTTATCTTTAAATTTGACGTGTAAGGGAATTTAAGGTGTTGCGTCGGAGGATGCAAATAAATGGGAATTGTAAATATTGAAATACGAGTGTGAGTGGTGCTGAAGGGCGGGGATCGGAGGATGGAGCATAAAAGGCCATATGCCAACCCACAGTCAGGAAAGAGGTCATTTCCAAGGTGTCTGGCCAGAGCAATTTACAACGATCAGTTTTCTTTATCTGTTTGATTTTACACAGTGCACACAGGGATTATACAGGGAGCACAGAACACGCAGGACCTCCTTATCTTACCTATGCTGGAGAGTGCTCTGGCTGTTATTATCCTATTCCTACCGTACCATTGTCCTGTTTCCATAGATATAACGCGTCAGCGGAATTCCTGGCGCTCCGTTTTATTCAACGGTCCGACTACAAGCAGCACGCACAGAACACGCAGGACCTCCTTACCTTACCTATGCTGGAGAGTGCTCTGGCTGTTATTATCCTATTCCTACCGTACCACTGTCCTGTTTCCATAATATTACGCGTCAGCGGAATTCCTGGCGCTCCATTTTATCCGACGGTCCGACTACAAGCAGCACGCAAAGAACACGCAGGACTTCCTTACCTTACCTATGCTGGAGAGTGCTCTGGCTGTTATTATCCTATTCCTACCGTACCATTGTCCTGTTCCCATAAATATTACGCGTCAGCGGAATTCCTGGCGCTCCATTTTATCCGACGGTCCGACTACAAGTAGCACGCACAGAACACGCAGGACCTCCTTACCTTACCTATGCTGGGGAGTGCTCTGGCTGTTATTATCCTATTCCTCCCGTACCACTGTCCTGTTTCCATAAATATCACGCGTCAGCGGAATTCCTGGCGCTCCACTTTATCCGATGGTCCGACTACAAAGCAGCACGCACAGAACACGCAGGACCTCCTTACCTTACCCTATGCTGGAGAGTGCTCTGGCTGTTATTATCCTATTCCTGCCGTACCACTGTCCTGTTTCCATAAATATTACGCGTCAGCGGAATTCCTGGCGCTCCACTTTATCCGATGGTCCGACTATAAGCAGCACGCACAGAACACGCAGGACCTCCTTACCTTACCCTATGCTGGAGAGTGCTCTGGCTGTTATTATCCTATTCCTACCGTACCTTCGTCCGGTTTCCATCAATATAATGCGTCAGCGGAATTCCTGGCGCTCTACCCTATCCAGCGGTCCGAATATAAGGAGCACACATAGACCTTGCCGCACACGAAATATTTGTAACTTTACCCCACATGGACACTGGGGACACTGCAAGGGACGGAACCGGGGAGATAGATGATGCACGTCACGCCCCTGTGCGTGGAAAGTCCACCGACGCGGCCATGGGTTAGGAGGGAGATGAGAAGCGAGTGAAATGGAATTGAAGACTGTACACGTAGAGGAATCGGGTTTCCTGAATGAAGCTCAGCTCGGATAGACCCCACTTAAATAGTAGGCCTCGCTTGGGTAAGCCCTGGATACGTGCAATAAGTCGTGAAGTGAAGAGAAAGGGTGAGAGCGAGTTGAGGATCGATTATTGAGGATGAGTGCATAGCCGACGAAGGCTAATCCGTTCGGTTGCCGGCGCGGGCCCCATAAAGCCGTGGCTATACGGAGACGATGCAGGCAGCCCGGAGGGACCTAGTGACCCCGCCCGGTTTTAAAAGATAGGTTAGGTCCGCTATCGGTCCATTGAGTGATCAGCGCAGGATGACATTCGATAAGTGACGTAGGTAGTTTCGGAGATGGTTAGGACCCCAGGCGTCCCAGCGAGGAGACGTATGCCGCCGGTTAAGTAATGTCCCGCGAAGAAACGTGTGATGCTGCAGGACGGGGGTGAACATTAAATACCAAAGCATGCGAGTCGGGTGGTCGCGGTAAGTCGGTACTGGCCACCCCGCTGTCAGTCGATTAACTCCGGCCGTGCAGCGGTCATTTCGGATAGGTCTGTGACGACAGCTTAACTACCAGCAACGGATAGATAGGGCTTCGGGCACCTATAACGCTGGTAGTCGTGGATTGTGTGAAGCCAACGGAGGCTAACCCGTTCGGTCGCCGGTGCTGTTTCAAAAGCCGTGGCTATACGGAGACGATGCAGGCAGCCCGGACGGACCTAGTTACCCAGCCCGGTTTCAAAGTTTAGATAAGTCCACCGCGGGCCGTGGTACGCTTAGTTTTCGTTTTCTTGTAGGCAATTTGGCATAACTGGTAGTCATGGATTCGTGTAAAGCCGACGAACGACTAATCCCTTTCGGTCGCCGGGGGCTGGCCCGAAAACCGCGGCTATACGGAGACGACGCAGGCAGCCCGGACGGACCTTAGTTACCCAGCCCCGGTCTCAAATTTCAAATAAGTCCCCCGCGGAAACCGGACTACACAGTGTCCTGCGAGCCGTAGTCTCGGAACCGCTGGCCGAAGGACATTTATGTTTTTTGTGTAGGTAGTTCGACATGGTGATGGGATGGACCGCAATAAGTCACGTAACGCGAGGGTCGAGTGCCGAAATCTGTGGTGGGTCGTATCTCTAATTGTGTAGCGTGAGCATTATGAAGCGTTTGTGTGATGTACGGAACATTGTGGTTATGAAGGGATAACGGTTAAATGAAATTTAAGGCCAATGACTCGATAACGACTTTGCGCGCGCCCTAGCACCACCGGGGGAAGTTAGGAAAAAGGGGAGGGGCCGGAGATGGTCAGCTCTGGTAAATTACGAGGTATAAGTGGACGAATGTCAGGGTTGTAAGGGGATGGATAAATGGACGAATGATTGATACATATATCTGGTGGGAGATGACCCTCAAGCTAGAAAGGGCGCTGTTGTTTGAGAGTAGGACCTTGGGTTATGTAGAGTTGAGTTCTTATGTCAATGTGATCAAGGATAATGGGTTATTATTTATCTCTCCTCCCATTCCTTAACCCTGGCCTATGTGTTTCCGATGATTGATCGCCCCGGAAAGATAGAGTCAGAGTCGGAACGGGTTCGCGAGGGGCTGGACACTGAGAAGGGCTTCTAGAAGCGCACCGACAAAGGCGTTCACTCCTAACACCCCCACTCGAGCCAGCCCACCTGCTGGAGAAGTGAATGCCCGGTTAGCCCCGAAACGCCGCGAAACCCCGCTACAGTTTCAAGTGGTCAATGTTTATATAAACAAAGCAATGCCTGTGTATTTGTGATGCGTTTTAACAAGCAGGTAGGCAAGAGGCGTAGACATGCATGGATAATAAATTACTGACTTTGCAGCACTTACTATGCGATCAAGTACTACACTTCAGACAGTACCTACTGGCAGCGATAAACTAAGCAATGTTCCTAAGCAAACTAAGCAATTGTTCTCCAACACGGGAAACAATAAACTAAGCAATGCCTCAGAAAAGAATCACACTTTACGAGTAAACGTGAACTAGGCCTGGCAGAAGCGAGGCCAGCAAGCGCTTCAGAGCTTGCTCAGCACTGGGCGAGGGGCGGATTTGTGGTGGTGGAGGCGGTGTCGAGGCGACCTCTACGCCCTCATTCAGCTGCATTGGCGCTGTCAGGTGGTGAAATACAGAACCTGTCGGCCGCTGTTCGGATGGTGGCGCTGCGACGCTGGGAGGCTCGGAGCCCGCTGCGCGCTGACTGTAGATACCCGGTACTGCGAGTGTTTGCGAACCCCAATCGGGCTGAAAGGAGCTAACCTGTTGGGTCCCGGCCTGCTGGTGTCCAGGACTCGTCTGTTGGCCCTCCAGAGGCGGCATCATGACGTTAGGTACTTTCCTGTGTCCCTCGTCGGTGGTAATAAGAGCAGTGCCGTCTCGACCTCGGGAGACCGCGTGCCTTCCATCGACATCCGTTTGTGCCTGGAGATCTTGTGAAGGCTCCTCGAGCTCTTCATCGCCGAGGAAGGTGATTGGGCCGCTCTTCAGGTGCGCCTGGAATATTTTCCCGGAGAAGAGCCGGTGGTCACCCGTCTCCAGGGAGTGCCGCCTCTCGGTGGTAGGTGCCTGACCGCCCACCCTCCGAGCTAGCATCTTCCCCGGCGTGTCGGCGGCTGAACTCAGCTGTCGAGCCCGACGCTCGGCGGCGGCCGGTGCCGACGGCGGCTGCCGCATAGACCGGTACATGATGACTGGCGGATTGGTGGCCTCACTGAATCTGGTGGAGCTGTAAAAGCCCCCGGAGTCGGGACGAGCAGAGTCCCAGCGCTGCGCCACGCCCCGTCGCACCTCAAACCGGTCTAAAGTATGGTCGTGTCGAGTCGCGTCCCGGCCTGGGTATCGATCCCGCTGCGGATACGGGTTCCGGTCTGGGTATGGGTCCCGCTCCGGATACTGGTCCCTCTTTTGATACGGATCCCGATCCCTCACCGAATTGTCGTCTGTAAAGGAATTCCTTGCTTCGTAATGATCGAAATTAGCGTACGGATCCCTTGCGATATTTGGATCTTCGGAATACGGCCTCCTTTTATCGTGGGGATTCCGATCACGGGAAGAATCTCGTTCCCTGTAGGGGAAAGTGGGGTAAGACGGGCACCTTAACTTTGGAGCCATTTTTCGGCCGGTTAGAAACATCATAGAAACGGGAAACTGGGTGAAAACCTTTTTCAGACATTTTACTTTCATTTGCCAGAAGATGAGACTTAGACCTGATTCAACAAATAAACTGCAGCTATTTTTGCAAAACCTTGCAAAAACCCGTCTTACCCCACCCCATGGGGTAAGACGGTCACATGGGTAGGGCAAGACGGCCAGCTTCTTTCACCGATCAGCGCAGCTCGCAACAAATGCCCGAGATTAGCCGCATTTATACAGTCGCTCGTTGGTCTCAAGTGCTTCGGAAATGGCAGTATACGAGATTCGTGCAGAAGGCGTATGCTCCTATATAGGCCCTAGTTCAGAAGCCATGTAGAACCGTTTTTCACATTCATTATTCGAGAATAAACTGTGCCGAAGGAATATTGCTAACATGTCTGTGAGTATCGGAATCGAACATATTCTTATTAGAAATGCTTCTTTTTTCCTACAGCAACAAAAATATTTTCACCATTACAGACCCATTGGGTTCATAGTTGCCCGTCTTACCCCAAACTCAATGTCAGAAGTTCAGCACGATTTTTCGCTGTGGACAATTTGATGCAGACAAAGCAAATCCGCCGTAAATGAACACTGTTGGCATATGAGTGTACCACAAGTGATTGCGAGTTTTTAACTCTATAGTGCTGTACACAAAAGCTTGCACAATACATTATGGATGTTTTCAATGAAATGAGTGTTTTAAAGAAATCAAAATAAAAGATTATCGACTGAACACAAATTCACCAGACTTGAATGGTGGTGTGTAGTGGGAAAGGCAATTCTGGTCCTAACTTTTCTTGCTCGTAGCGCTATTGGTTTGGTCTGCAGAAGGGGTGCCCGTCTTACCTACCCTGACCGTCTTACCCCACTTTCCCCTATGGACCTCGTGTCGCATACGGATCCCGCTCTTTGTACGAATCTCGATCCTTATACGAATCTCGCCCAGAATATGATCCGTGTCGTTCATACGGATCTCGATCTGAATTTTGATGCCGTTTAGTTGTCGAATCACTGTCTGGGCTCCGGTTTCGATTCAGATACTGATCTCTAACGATGCCGGAGTCACGGTCATAGTACGGATACCGATTCCGGTTCGGATCCCGCCCGGCGCCAGGACCCGGATCTGGATCCTGTGGTCTCCCGGGATACGGATCCGGTCGTCGCCCGGGCTCTCGGCCGGTGCTGGCGTAAATAGTCTCCATTCCGCCCCGCTCGGGCTTCTGTCGCTCGTACGAGGGGGCTGTCTCGTCGAAGGGGTGAATGGGTGGCCGGTGACGGGGTGGTTCAGGCGTCGGTCGGCCGACGCTAGAGCTGGCAGCGAAAGCTGAATCGACAGGCCTTCGTTCTGCGCCGCCTGACGCGCTCAAAGAGAGCGACGTGCGGACGTAGGTGGGGCGCATCGTCACGTAGCCCTGGTGTCGGGTCGGGTACGGTGGTCTGGGTGGCGCGGCGGGCGCCGGCCATGCAGATGACGCCCCGGTCGGCCGGCCGTGTTGCGTCGTAGCCGGTGGCTCCTCCAGGGACTGCTGCCGGTCCCGCTGGTACGCCTCCATCGGAGTCGGGAAGCGCGTGTCCGGCTCCAGCTTCTGCACCACGTACTTGCTGGTCACGTTGCGCGCCTGCTCGAGGATGGTCTCGTAGTTGGAGAGGTAGCTGTGCACGCGCTCTCGGTTGAAGGGCGCTGCCGGCGGCGGACGCTCGCCCTCCGGCGCCGAGATGATGTAGGTGCACTGGCGGCCGGCGCAGCCCAGGTCGTAGCTGGGGATCCGCTGGTTGTCAACGGACGTGTATCGGTCAGCGGTGTTCAGCCAGGTGGTGGCTGGTGAGGGCCCGACCGGACGGGAGGGGCGCTGCCCGGGCGGTCGGTAGGACCCGGCGCTCACCGGCTGGTGTGTGCCGGCTCCGAACGATACCAGTGGCAGCTGGGGGCCGCGGTGGCCGTCCGCGGTGTACACGGTGGGTGGACGGCGCTGTGGCCGCGCCCCGCCGCCGGCCGCCGCTCGGATGATCCAGGCGCTCTTCCCGCCGGGCGCGCTGGGACCGCGATGTAGCTCGGTGGGCCGGTCCGGGTCCAGCACCACGCCGAGCGCGTCTGCCGAGCGCAGCACTCCCAGCGCCGCCAGCAGCGCCAGCACCAGCACCAGCCGCCCGGCGGCCATCGCGGCCCGTCCAGCCTGCGCGCAGAACAGCAATGTCAGACAAATGGGCTTAGGGGTTTCCCATCTATTCACCAGTCAGTCTCGAACAGATACCAGGCTAGCTACCAGGCTGATGACGGTGTCATTAAAATCTTCTTAACGTTATTGCTGATTTCGACTTGTCAAGGTGGCAGATATGTAGGCATCTCAATGTATTAGATGATTTGCGCCTTTTACTTGCGTCTCTTGTTCAGTACCTATTGTTAGACATATTTATAAAATCTGATGGCCAATAGTTGGAAACCAAAATGATAGTTACATGAAGTAGTTGCAATGGAATAGTTGCAAACCAAACCATTTTAAAATGTGATTTGTGACTTAAGGTATATTTTGTCTCATTTACTGACGATGCATTTTGTTGTCGAAGTGTCTGCATAAAATACAAAAAGATTTAGATTTTAATTATCATTTTGGTTTGCAACTATTGGCCATCAGATTTTACTTGCGTCTCTGTTAGTGTCGTTAAATGGGATGCTCATTGCTCAATGCACCTCGAATGTGATAAAAAGTGACGTCACTTTTTGACCGTAACCGTAAAGTGACAGCAGTTTACAAATTGGTTGTGACTCTTTTTTTAATGAGAAGCCAGAGAACATTTTAGGGACAACGAAGCAATGATGCAGTGCAAAGTAGGCATTTTTCGTGTCGATCGTAGCATTCTCGACATCGAGTTATCGTGAATAATCGGTAAGGGACCTTATAAAACGCCCCCCCCCCCCTTCAATGGTGGTTTAACCCGCGCCCCACTGGGGTCTGCGTAGGTATAACACGCCCTACTGGGGTGGGGTGAGGTGGGGGGCTCTTCATAGCCCCCCCCCTCCTAACTCCGAAACTACTGGGCCGATCGTCAAAATTCAAACGGCGTCTGATAGCCCAGGAAAAACTGTCCATCGAAACCTAATTTCATTGACCTCGAGGTCACCGATGACGTCACAGGTCAGGGCAAAGTAAAGATTATTAGCTTTTTGACTTGTTCATATTTTGGGCTCTGGCCGCCGTCTTAGAAGTCAGATCAGGATCATTTTTGGTTTACAATACACACTCGTGAACAGATGCTTTAGATACCCGAGGGCACCAAACTTGTACTTTGATTTTCAGGTCAGGGTCAGGTCATCACATGTCACGGAAATATTATCTTATGCGTCGGTTACGTGACACATGTTTTATGGTCCATTTAGGCAATGGATTTCGAATTTGATGTCGTTTGTGTCATTCGAGGTCATTTTGAGTTGAATTTAGCTTAGGTCAGGTCACTTTCAGGTCAAAAAAGGTCAAATTAAAGTTATAATTTTTCAACAAAAAATGTGTGTTTTTTATGCAGTTTGAGCTCAGGAACACGATGGTGCTATTTATATTGGTGTACGATGTCAAATACGTACTGAAAAATTGATTTGAAAAATTTCTAATAATGAATGTTTTTGCAATAATGCGTATAACTTGGCCATTTTTGAAGATATTTAGCTAAAACTTGCTACAGTAAGTCATAAGCATGTGTTCTAGCACATATATTCCGTTTTTTTCTAAAAGTCAAAAAGTTAAAAAATATAGAAATATTAATTTTGAATTTTATTATAAATAATTTTCAAAATTTTCAAAATCCGAGATAGCAGTTTGATAGCGCAGTCTATTCTGAGTCCTTTCATGCAAAGAAATTGGATCTAGCTTAAAAACTGAGCTCTTGGGAGTGATTGCGGTGGTTCAATGTTTTGCGTCGAAATCGGCCGAACATGACGTCACTCTGACGTCATTTCCGGCCGACCTATGGTAGCTACGAAGTTTATATTTTGACACAAGGTGTAAAATTAATTCAGCTGAAGGTACTGAAAGTTTGGCGTCGATACGTCAAGCGGTTTGGAAGTTATTGCAGAAAAACGGAAGGGGGGCTATGAATGGCCCCCCTCCCCCAGTGGGGTTAACGCTATCCAATATGGCTCACGCCATTCTTGTGCAGTCTTTTGTTCTTTTGATAATGTAGAATATTTGTTATGGCATTTTCCTCGAGTTAAGAAATATAAAAAAAGTCGGAAATGATGTATTCAGCAGAGCACTGAACAACTCATCCTAACGATGTTTTATTTAACCCGCGCCGGGACGGGGGGTGTTTGAACAATGAACACCCCCCCCCCCCTGCGGTTTTTCGCAGATATCTCAAACAACTGTTTGTGCATCTTTTCCGCACATGTTGTGAAAATTTCAGACCCAGGTCGCCTTAGGTCAGGTCACCAGGTCACGCCAAGTGACCTCACCTCAGAAAAAAAATTAGAATGCTCGTCATAGCTACACCGACTGAACGATTGCCTTGAAACTTTCAGAGATTGATTAGAGCAACATTATCTATAAAAATTTATACCTCGGAATTTTTATATCGGTGACCTAAGGTCATGTCAGTTTTGCGGCCTCTCCATTAGCTATAGGTAAGTCAATGGGAGAAAATTGAAAAGCGTCTGTTTTGCACGAACGCTATTCTAGACACTCTCAAGCATCGAGAATCGATGTAGCTAAAATTGACACACTGAACCGGAAAATGGCAACTGTGACAACAATTGTTATGTCCCGAGGTCATCTCAGGTCAAGAACAGAATCTAACAGTTTTTCGCTAATAACTTCTGATACAGGCGTGCTAGAGCGCTGAAAACGCCTTAAATGTGTTCAGCTCGACGTTGCGGATCGACTGATATGCAACATGACCTTTTTCGGTCAGGTCATGACCTTGACCTGAGGTCAAATTTTCAAGTTGACCTTTCAAGGTCAAAATAAAGTTCATCCGAGTCCGACGCGTCTCGACGAGAGGAACACCATGCTGGCAAAAGTAATTTCATGGCTTTTTTTAGTCAAAAGTTATTGCCGAAAAAACGCTTTTCGTAAAAACGGCTATTTTTGGAGTTTTTGCCCTCTGGAGGCTAAACCGTTGACCTGAGGTCAAATGTAAGAACACTACTCAGAAAGGTCTGTAAAAGGGCTATCGAATGCGTTTTTCTGCGGCGCTGTAGCTCTATCGGTTCCCGAGATAGCCGTCGGCAGTTTTCAAAATGTTAAAATAGTCAACATTTTACATTTGGTGACCTCTGGTAACCTGACCTTTGACCTGACCCAAAAAATGACCGAAGTGTTTTCGTCCTCATTTTGGACGTTCTTTCGATTGCCGCTTACCGCGTGTCGCTACGTGGCCCAGGAGCCGAGTTAGAATGGGGGGGGGGTGTTCAGACACCCCCCCCCCCCGGCCCGGCGCGGAATCTCGGAGCACCGGCCCGGCGCGGGTTAATTCACTTTACATAGATAACATGAGCTATAAGTAGGTATAGGGATAGATAAGTGCTATGTTGGTACGTATATGCTTGCATTGCAAGTCTTTTAGCCGCACTAAGGGAATCGTTAAAACATCAGTAAACGAACTAGACGATAGCTACAAAAAAGGCTGTAAACTTGAACGGTTCACTGCTCTCTAATTAACCGTAGTAATTCGTATAGCATGAAGTTTTCAGTTTTATCGTTGATCGGGAAAATACCAGTTTAGGTATTAGTTGGCTATAGCCAGTACAAACGACAGAACATGAAATTTTACTGACTGACAGAGAGGGGTCCATCCACTCAACGTGTTTGCCCGAATTCAGTGAGCGTGACGGTCCTGACCAATTGAATTATGGCCTCGTGTCGTCACCGCCCCTTGTTAGCTTCTCCTCCTCCTCTATACATGTAACATCAGGTGACCGCGCAGTGTGTCACTGGTCGGCATGAGGGGACCCGAACTGTGGCGCCGGGGTCACCGGCCGTGACATGGAGGTCACCAGTGTGACAGTGGAACCCCCAGCCGTGACATTGAGGTCGGGCCGCCGACTCACGGGCAGTCGGCGAGGTATGACACTCCCCAGATACCCCGCCGGCCATGTGATAACGAGCTTCCTGGGAGTTGAAATGAATGAAAATGAAGCACCGCGAGGCGTGGGCGGAAACGTTCCTACAATCTACATGTCATGGTTGTGACCTGTAATGGCCCTTGAACTTGAAGATTAGCTGGCGTTGCACCCGCGCAGACTAAAATGAGTGTGTCGTAGTCATTGCCTTTTTGGGGTGAACTTTCTCTGTTTCAGCTCCACTAACTTGTCCAAGATATAGATCTGTTGCGTCTAGCTTTCTGTTGCAAGCTCTACGATATTGGATGTGTCGTGTCATGTCACACATGGCACATGCTACAACAAACGCATCACAACACATTCATGCTTTCAGCTAGCGGTGTCATAGTCGCTATATTGGCTGTGGTTAAGTTGCCCCGCAGCCGTGTGCAAGTTACTGGAGCGGCGGGCAGTAACCCCACATAGCATTCCAATGTGGGTGAATATTGCGGCGGCTCAAAGCGTGCCTCTGTGCTGGGTAAGTACGGGGTAAGTAATTAGTAGGTTGCATATCATAGATCCATTGCGTGCCGTGTGCCATATCATAGATCCTGTGCTCGGCCTCCTTACTGCTGGGCCTTGCGGCTGCAGGCGCGCGGTCCCGTGAGACATCACAGACGCCCGAGGGTCGCGGTTCTACTGCGACCGGGTCCCGCGCCGCGACCCTGCAGCCTCGTGTGTGCACTGTGCAGTGTGAACCTTTACTGCCGCGACCGGCAGCGACCTTCCTTTGGGACATCGGTGGTCGCCAAATACCCGTGATGATTAGAAATTCATGAAAGCGATGTAAAGTCACTGAGCGGGTTTTGGACGCGCCAATAAGCTTGAACTATCTTACATATTACCTGTACTCCTATAAAGGTGTAATAGTTTCCCTTGAACGACTGACTACATGCCATAAATTTACCCATAAATATTGCATGCAATGATGGTTATGATCTTGTGACAGTGCGGCGTCACTCTGCCGTCGTTTGAGTAATTAGGGGGTGACGTGCTTTAGTTACCTATATTCATAATTCAGTAATATGTGCCGTCCTTCACATTTGGTGCCTTTTTGGTAATTGGTTGAAGAAAAGGTTATTGTAACGGTTAGGAGGACGTATTTATGGGACATCTTATTGTTGTGCTTCGACTCAGAGTCAATGCTTTGTTTAGTTATTTCTTAGGTCAAGTCTGCAAGTCATCAAACTCAATCGTTGTTCATGCTTGAAGGCTTGAAAAATGTCGACATAGTTAGCTCGTAAACCAGATAAGTCAAAAGGATGTGGAACACAACTGAAAGCTTTTGGGCCTCTTCGGACTTCGGAGTTGATGCGATGCTATGACTAGGGATGTTAGGTACAAGTTATGCTTGTCGTAAATTGTCGTGAAATGCAGACGCCGCGCCGTTTACCCACCGATGTATGTTTATAGAATGAAGAACAAGACTATTCCATATAAGATTTGTATTACCAGTTAACATCACGAGGGCTGTGGAGACCGGTGATGGAGTCTGAGTCGGAACGGAAATCAGAGCAAAAGTGTAGCGGTACAATAATTGTTACGATTCGGAACCTGAATGAATGATGTGGGCTAACCAAAATGTTGATTCAAGCGCTGGTGCTCCTCATACATATGTACGGTCTATACCTGTCTGGCTCCTCAGGTCAACGACTCAGGAAAAGGATTGTAAAGACTTCAAGGTTCGCGTCAAAACCGTTACGCCTCCCTAAAGTTTAGCGCGTTACGGAAGCCTAACCGGAGCTAATTAGGCTGGCTTAGGTTCGATGTTGTGATCGATCTGCGCGATGTGCAGCGAATGCATCATCATGTAGGGGAAGTTGGGGCAATGCCGGAGTTGGGGCAAAGCCGAAATTCGAGATATTTCGAAAACCGTAAGACATGGATGCCACCTGTCAGTGATGCTGTGAAGCTTAAGTGACTACAATTATCGCATGTTTGTTACGAGTCGTCATTCGGAATACTTCGGCTGTGAGGGCGCCAAGAGCGTTTTCAAGGTACGCGTTCCTTGTACTACATGCGCCTTTGAAGCTGCATTTCTTACTCATTATCCTACCGTTTGTCTGGCCAATTCGGTCAAGTAATCTTCAGCATGTCTTTGCATAAGTGTGCTGCCTATTTGAAATTTATACGGCACGTTGAAAAGTTATGGGCCTGCAAATGAAAGTATGGCTGGCTGGGGTAATGCCGAAAACGTGCAATTACGCACGTTAAAGCACGCTACGTGGACTTTACTGCTGTAGAATAGCAACGCGAATTTTTAGTCACACAAATTACACTTTCAACCGACACAACGGCCTGTTACCTATAAGGAATTATTTACCTGGCATTTTCTTATTATATCACACAATTATAACTTCCAGTGTGCACCAAGCGTCCTCAAGCTCTTAAAACGCGTGTCAACTTTGATAAATTCTGGATAAATTTTGAGATAAAGTGGCAAAACATCAATGTCGGCATTCCCCGTAGATCATTTCTCCCATTTTCGGCTTTCCCCGCAGTCCGGGGCAACGCCGAAAAAATCACTTCTTTGATATTTTTAGTTTGTGCGCTTAACGGTATGCGAATTCATCAAATGCGCCTGGTATGTTTGAAAGGCAAAAGACTGGCCTCTCGAATGACGCCAACAAGAATAGCTTATGTTGTCTACCTTGCGTGCTACGGGCGTCAGAAAAAAAGTATTCGGCATTCCCCCAACTTCCCCTACTGCGGCAAAGGGTGCATCTGAGCAGCTGAGGGCACTCGGTGAGACTCGGTGGTGGTCAGACGACGCGCTCCACTGCTGATGATGCCATCGAGCTAATTCCTACATAGGTGTACTATGCGGTGCACGGCCTTCCAAGGGCTAAGTGGTTGGCTGCCAACGTCATAATAATTTATCAATATCAATTAATAGTAGGTACTGAAGACGTCTATAGTCTGCGGCCGAAACGTCTGGTATTTTAGGATTTTGTTGTTGTCATCCACGCTCGAATACCTATGCCTATCAAATTATGTTTGATTCTCAAACTGTCGTTCCTTCACCGAGCTGATGCCACTTAGGACTGCCTGGTGCTGGATGTGAGGCAGTCGAAGGCGACCACGTTCAAGCGAACCCTGCGCAGATTTTTGGCTTCCTAGGAAGGGTTGAGACTCTGTAGGCTGCATGAGAGTATCGGTGCCATTTATAGCTCGAACTTACCTCGAACTTCATACCTATTTGTAACCTGGGGTTCGGCTAAATGCACGGCGTTGTCATTTCCTTTAAAGTGACCATCCCACCTTAACATTACTTTTGAGTTGAGATAGCCAAATTGGTGGCCATGGCCTGCAAATATCGGTTTGGGCACTCACAACATCGAAAAATTATTTGATTCGGAGATATGGAATTTCAAACTTGCAGTTTTGGTATTCTAAGGGGCTAATGCATTGGAGTGCCCCCTTAGAATTTGTGACGTCAGCGGAGTTCTAACGATTTTTAAATCTTTTACTAAAACGTTTGGTAGCACGCGGTGGTATATGCTGCTTTGCGCGCAACAAGTGCCGCACTTTCAAATAAAGTCGCTAGGAACAGCGGAGATCCCAAAAAGTAAACAAAAGTAAAAGTCTAATACCTTGAAAACCGGTGAATATTTTTCGATGAAATTTGGTAGATATTCGTTTTCGCTATTTCTAAGCCGAGCGACATCATATTCATGCCAATTCATTAACTTTTTTGAAGGTGGGAGGGTCCCTTTAACCTGCGCCCCGATAGGGCTATTACCGGACCTTGCCACCCGTAGAGGGACGTTCTCCCCCTAAGAAGACCTTGGAAAGTTACCGACCGATTTTCAAATTCAAACGGTGTTCGATAGCCCACCGGGGAACTACCACGTGGCCCAATTTCATTGACGTAGGTGCAACCGATGACGTCACAGGTCAGGTCTAAGGTCGCCTTTTTGACCGTTTGCAGGCCTG
The DNA here is from genome assembly GCF_019059575.1 of Amphibalanus amphitrite. Lineage (NCBI taxonomy): Eukaryota > Metazoa > Arthropoda > Thecostraca > Balanomorpha > Balanidae > Amphibalanus > Amphibalanus amphitrite. Next base: position 85,883 of record NW_024882646.1, on the reverse strand, counting down.
AATGTGGCATGCCTTCATAGTTATATAGGGGAGAGTGGGGTGGGTTGTATCAGTTTTTACTCCGAGACCCATAACCTCATAACTATCCGTGATAAACTCATTATTTCCATACTATCTCCTTCCTTGATTCTTCTGCTCTTTTGTGCAAAGTAACTTTTCCGCTACCTCTACCAGTTTTTCTTCTACGGTCTGCCGAATAGAACAATGTTTTTGATACAACTTGCCCCATGGCTTGGGTGAGTTGTATCACATGGTGGGGTAATTTGTATCACTATTTTACGTTTCAGGGAGTGTGCTTGCTACTGGTTTTGAACATAACAACAACATTAAATAGGGTTAATACAATGTATAGGTATACTCAAAGGCTTCACTTTATTAGACCAAACTTAGGTCAATGCAACCCGAACGAAAGATCAACAGACTAAACGCAAAAGTGGCCCGTTAAGAGCAAAGAAGCCAACACATTGTGCCGAAATGGAACGAGCATTGACTAGCTACCTACAAACGCGAGCCAGGGCTTAGCTTTCGCGATCAAAAGCAACATACCCATGCATACATACATACATACATGTTACAACATACCCCACCCGGCTCTGATACAACATGTACCTAGCCGCCATCTTGGAAAAAACATCCTCGTGCTAAAAAACAGCGGACAGCTGGAGAAATCCGTTTTCACTCACGCAGCCTTAGAACCTACCCTCACCACCGCTACGGAGATCTTTCAAATTCGTGCACATCTCAATGCCCAAAACACACATTTTCTTGCAACTTATTTTTTTAGAATGACATTAAAAAAACATAAAATCGGCTCTCACCTCGAGACGCGTCCACTCAGCCACAAGACAGAACAGGGAAAGATGGCACCCGGAAAACCTCGTCGGCTGGTCGTGTCGCGAGCGCCATCCATTGGATAAGTTTGGCACAATTCGCCCTGATACAACTTGGACATGATACAACTCTCCCCGCTCTCCCCTACGGCTTCACCTAGAGCGTAAAATGAATGTACTTAACTGCTATCTCGAGTGAAATGTATGGAATGTAACATTAAACATTTGACTATGAATGCTTCACAAGCATGATGGAAATACTTCATAATTCTGAAGAAGCAAGGCCACTTGAGCGGCTGCCCATATCGGTAATTTGTGACGAGGAAATAATGGGCTGTTTTCATGTAGGCATCTATGTTATTAACCGTACGCTTCCACGTGTCCATTTGGTCTTATGTTCGGCGGAAGCAGATCGTCAAGTGCCAATCGATACTTGGTCCTGTCACCTCTGTGAGCATTGTCCAAGTAAAGTTATTCAGTACCGCAATAGTGGCATGCTGAAGACAGAGTGCTGTTGTAGGCAGGGTTGTGCTCGACTCAAAAAAATTTGCCGACTCGACTCATCATTCAACTTCAGAAAGCCCTGACTCAACTCTGACTCAAACAAGGAGCTGATTTTTTCCCTTGACTCGACTCATGACTCAAGCAGCTCAATGAAAATATGAGTTGACTCAAACTTGACTCAATTTTTTTGTTGAGTCAAGTGTGTTGACTCAAAATTGACTCAGATAAAACATTGTTGAGCGGGGGGGGGGGGGGGTGAAAAATTCGGCAGCAGGGCCAGGCCTAAGTTGTTAAGCGGGGGAGGATGAAAAGCTTATACCTACATATTGTTTCTAAAAAGATGAGTCAGCTGACTCATGTTCCTAAATGTTTTTGACTCAACTCAATGTCAAAAGTTATTTTACTGACTCAACTCTGACTCAACTAAACACCTTAATATTTTTGTCCGACTCAACTCTGACTCAACTCAACAGCTCAACATTTTATCCGACTCGACTCAAACCTGACTCATTTGAGTCAGAGTTGAGTCAAATTTCTGACTCGACTCATGAGTCAAGCACAACCCTGGTTGTAGGTGCCCTGAACAAACTAGCAGCAATAATGTTGCCTACTTCAGTCATGGCTTGTCAGCCTGAAGGCTAACTTTTGCACAATTCTGTGGCACGCATTGGCACGATTCGAATCGCATTTACTAATGCGTGAACTAGTATTAAACTGTCGTGAATTATGCGTAAACCCGTGGTGACTGCGTGCTGTTTCAGAACGATTATTTTGAAATGTTCAAAATTGTGCTCACGACAAAATTTCGTGACCGAGTCGTGAATTTTTCACATACTGTTCGTGAACTCGTGGTGAACTCTTCGGTTCGATACGTGAGAGTGCGTGCCAATGCGTGACATTGCGCGCCATGCCACGACGTTCATGAACTGCCATGAAGAGTTCAAGCAGTTCACGACACGTTCACGGATCGGTGGGCATCGCAACGTGGCCCTGTCTTCCCAATGACACCGTGACGTGTGCTTCACGCATTGATGGCACGAATACTAATAGTTCACGAATAGGTTACGCACTTCACGAATAGTTTGCACATGGCACGAACAGTTCACGAACAGTTCACGACTAGGTACTGCCTAGCAGTGACTCTCGTGTTGGTGCGGTGCGGGGTGTTATGCTGCTCGTCATTCTTGGGCTGTCATTCATAATATCATTATTATAATGTCATACTATCAAGCTCGTGACTTTTGGTCAAAATTCCCTCGCCTACACTTTCCTTTGTGTCTTTCTTTTAGGTGGGGTTGCATTTTTGCTATTTTTCTCCTCTAGCCATTTTCCTGGTCTTCAACGATGGCCAGAGTATAGGCATCTTCTCTTCTCCGCAACAGCAGTGTACCGGGCATGCGGCATGTTGTCTCTTGCCCAAACAATCTAAGTATGACCAGTGGTTAGGAAGTGTTCGATGGTGCCTCACTGTTAAAGGGACCCTCCCACCTTAACATTAGATTTGAGTTGAGATAGCCAAAATGGGGTCCCTGGCTCACAATTACCGGTTTCGGCACTCACAACATCGAGAAATGCCTTAAATCGGAAATATTGAATTTCAAAATTGCAGCATTTTGATTCAGAGGGGCTAATGCTTAGGAATACCCCTCTGAATGTGTGACGTCAGCGCAAATATCTAACGATTTTTAAATGTTTGACTAAAACGTTTTGTAGCACGCGGTGGTATATGCTATTTGCGCGCAACATCTGCCGCAAACGCCGCACTTCTAAAATAAAGTCGCTAGAAACAGCGGAGATCCCAAAAGAGTAAACAAAAGTAAAAGTCTAATATCTTGAAAACCGGTGAATATTTTTCGATGAAATTTGGTAGATATTGGTTTTCGCTCTTTCTGAACCGAGCGACATCACTTTCATGCCAATTCATTGACTTTTTTGAAGGTGGGAGGGTCCCTTTAACCCGCGCCCTGCTGGGGGGGGGGGTGTTTGAACACCCCCCTTTGTGGTTTTTCGCGAATATCTCAAAAACGGCGGCGCGGAGCGCCGCTGTTTTTGGTACACGTTATCATACATCAATTCTACACATGTTGTGAAAATTTCAGACCAAGGTCATTCAAGGTCAGGTCACCAGGTCACTTGAAGTGACCTCACCTCATAAAGTTTCAATGTCTGTCATAGCTACACCGAGTGACCGATCGCTTTGAAACTTTCAGCGATTGCTAAGAGCAACAGCATGTACAAAATGTATATCTCAGAATTTTGATATCGTTGACCTAAGGTCAGGTCAATTTTGCGACCTCCCCATTATAAGTCAATGGGAGAAAATTGAAATGCGCCTCTTTTGGACGAAAGACATTATAAACACTCCCAAACACAGAATTACAAGTGGTTTAGACACACTGAACATGAAAATGGTGTCCCTGACCCTTGTTTATGCCCTGAGGTCATCTTAGGTCACGAATGGTATCTAACAGTTTTTTGCAAATAACTTTTGATAGAGGCATGCTAGAGCGATGAAAACGCCTTAGATGTGTTCAGCTCGACGATACGGATCGACTGATATGCAACATGACCCTTTCCGGTCAGGTCATGACCTTGACCTGAGGTCAAATTTTCAAGTTGATCTTTTAAGGTCAAGTTATAGTTCATTCGATGCGTCTTGACGAGAGGAACACGATGCCGGTAAAAGTAAGCTCGTACAAGGCTTGGGTCAAAAGTTATTGCCGAAAAACTGTTTCCGAAAAAAATCGGCTATTTTTGCAGTTTTTGCCCCCTGCAGGCAAAACCGTTGACGTTAGGTCAAATCTGAGGGAATTACTCAGAAAGGGCGTTAATAGGGCTATCGAATGCGCTTTTCCGCGGCGCTGTAGCTCTATTGGTTCCCGAGTTATGCGTTGGCTTCTTGGAAGTTTTCGATATTCGACCTGGAAATCGGAGAATTTTTGCCTTCAATGACCTCTGGTGACCTGACCTTTGACCTGACCAAAAAATTGACCGAAGTGATTTCCTCATTATTTTTTTACGCTCTTTCGAACGCCGCCTTCCGCGTATCGCTACGTGGTCCAGGAGCCGAGTTACAAGGGGGGGGGTGTTCAAACACCCCCCCCCCCCCGCAGGGCGTGGAAATCCAGGGGCCGTATTCACGTCGATCATTTTCGTAAGAATTTTCTTAAGTTTGACCTACTTCTTAAGTAAATTTTTTTAATCACGTGAACTCCGTTGATAAAAACTTAAGAAGTGTCGACGTGAATACCAAATTATACTTACGAAAGAAAATCGACTTACGAAGTCGACGTGAATACGGCCCCAGGACCCCCAGCCGGGCGCGGGTTAACGTATTTCATGTGATTGACGGATGCCTGATAATTTGCTCTCGCGCAAAGACACGTGGATGGAAAATAACGATGAATGGGAGATGGTTGGAGAGAGGAGAATACACTCGGTTTTTGGAGGAAGTTAACCGTCTTTTATATTCCATTTATATTTTATATTACAAGCTATTTCGGCCTATTTCCTTGTATATACGGATGGTAAAATGGCTCCAAAGAAACGTAAAGCTAACGATCACCATGACGAGTATAACGACACGATCGATACGAACGGAATAGTGGATGATTGTTGCAAGGGAAATAAAAGACATGGGAAAGGATGCGAACCTCGGTGGATTCAGGCTTCGAGAAGAGCATGACTTCAAAGCCTGTGAGTCGAGGGTGAGCCCGCAGCGAACGGCGGCAGCCTCGACGAAGACACGCTTCTAGTTCTACAGCGGCGACGAGTGCAGCTGGGCGCCCACTCGGCCGTCCGCAGTGTCGGTGACTGGGCCTGTGGAGGTACTCGAGGAGAACCCTATGCAGTGAGATGGCGCTCTGTGTGCCTGTCATCTCAGCATGAGTGGCGTAAATGTGACAACCGGATTTCTGTCCGGCAAGAAGTTTTGTGGAAGCCTTCGAAGGAGCTTGGAAGATTATCTCGTGGTGATGTGCCAGATTCTTCAGTGGTGCGGTTAGATGCCGAAGAACAGATGGGGAAGACGGTGCAGATCCAGGGTTAATTAATTATCCAACGGTGCCTGAGTATGTCCGATAGTGACAGAAGCCAGGCAGAGCTCCAGATTTGGATCGTCAGTGGTGACTGCCATGCGACGACTCCTTGGCATATTGGTGACGTTCGAGGCCGCAGCGACTTTGAAGTCAGGGGGTGGTGTTTAGGTGCAGTAGAGGATGTTCGGCACCGCAGAGTGAGTGACCCTTGAAGGTCAGGGGGTGGTGTTCGATGGTGCCTCACTGTTAACGTATTTCATGTGATTGACGGATGCCTGATAATTTGCTCTCGCGTAAAGACACGTGGATGGAAAATAACGATGAATGGGAGATGGTTGGAGAGAGGAGAATACACTCGGTTTTTGGAGGAAGTTAACCGTCTTTTATATTCCATTTATATTTTATATTACAGGAAGACCTCATTTTTTATACGGCAATCACGAAATGCGTCACGTCACATCGTTACGAAATGCGCAAACTCGTCGTGCTCATGCGGGAAGTGCACAAGCAATTCGTTAAGCTATGCGAAGACTATGCGAAAACTCGTGCCAGTTCGTCTAAATGTGGACACTGTTTCATGCTCACTCGTGATGACTTTTCGTGAAATCGCCGCGAACTCGTGAACTATGCCTGAGCAGGTCGTGAACAGTGCGGGAGCGTCCCAGCTCGTGCCCAAAAATGACACAACTTGCCACGACAAAATTGTGGCCAAAAAGCGTACAAGGGTCAGGCCGCCTTTACGGAAGAGACGCCTCTCTAATGTCTAGTGTCTATGCGATTATAGTAGCCGTATTCACCATTTATTCTTTGCTAGCTTTCGATTGGTGTCAGGGGACCAATTGAAAATAACTGCAATGAGCTATATAGCTATTTACCTAGCTCGTTGGAAGAAGTGTTAAGTAAGTGATACGATGCTCAAAACAAAACGATGAGCTCTGGGACGATAATCGAAGATAGTTTCTATGTATTTATTGTTCCATGATTACCAAGAAAAAAAAAAAGTTTTCATTAGGCACACTATAGCATGCATCCTTTGACCTTTCGGTATCCTAACGAGAAAGGACCGTTTCTTAAATCGATAAGGTTTACATGGAAGAAATTTGGATGAATGTTAAGTGTCCGAAATATGCATGCATGAATCAACTTGCCTCAAAGGTCAAAACATTTTTTTTTTTAGTTCATTATGCCAACACTGGGGAGTACACAGACGGTGACACACTATAAATGTACGTTTTACGAGCCGAATGTCCTGAACGGTGACGATGCCCATTGGCGTCATCGCCGTCATTTATGCATGTTTTGGAAACAACTTAAAAGTTAGGTACGTACGTCCACCACCTATATGGTGAGCGAAACCCACTGCTATAATGTTTTGGCGCAGCGCGTAGGGTGGCAACTTATAGGTACAGCGCGAGCAGGACTCGGGTCACTGCGGGAAATGGATACCTTACCTACCGTATATTCGCCTTGAGAGGACATGGATGAGGTGAATGTGAAGAGGCATTTGTGGTCCGAGTGGGCGAGTGGTGGCGGTCGGTGACTCACCTATTTAAATACCGAAGTTACACATAAAATCCTACCTGTAAAGCGTATGAGAGTTGGTATACCTACAGGGGTTGGGTTCCTCCGGCTTACCTCCCGGCTGACGTTCCCGCTGCAGCCACCTGTCCCTTTCTATAGATTCGGCACGGCAAGAGACGGCTGGGCACGACACGGAAGACACCACTACACGGCTAGGTTCGGCACGGCACGGGCCCGTGTTTCTGGCGAGCGCGGCACGGCGCGGGCTCAGGTGTCGTCTGTGCACGAGCAGGTCATGCCCAGCCCACTGGCAGTGCACTGCGGCGGCACCTGCCGCCGGTCGGCCGGTCGGCCGCCGGGCCGGGTCGTTCCACAGGGTTGCCGCGGCGTCTCACAAATGGGTCAGCCGGGCTGCCGCCGTGCCGCCGCTGCCGACACCGGCGGCTCCATGAGCGGCGGGCTGAACCGAGAGATGGAAAATGGAGCAGATCACGGCAGATGGTCGGAGGAGACGCGGGTTGGGTAGAGCGGGGAGGTTCTGTGTCAGACAGAGCAGGGGAGGCTCGAGTCGGCAGAGCAGGGAGGATTGGAGACAGCGCTATACAGAACAGGGGCGATACGAGTTCCTACTGAGAAAGCTCCATGATACCGGCATGTGGGACTGAGTCAGGCAGGTCCGGGAAGATGCTCCTTTAAACAGAGCGAGGGAGACCGGGAGACAGTTCTAGACAGAGCAGGGAGAAACTGCACCAGACAGAACAGGGGAGAGTTGGAGACCCGCGCCAAACAGAGCAAGGAAAGTAGGTATTAAATACACCCGGGACATTGAAAGGGGTGGAGTAGAGAGCGGAGCGGCAACATGAAAGAAGATTAACTTAGATAGTTATGCGCGTGACTCCGATGAAATGCATGTGACGTCTGATGCCATGGTCCTTTTGTGAGATGTCCACCGAAATAAGGAAAAGCCGAGCTAGATTTTTCATTTTTAATAAGGTCTCAGATCATTTATCGTTTTATAGCAGGACTTGAATTTGGTCGAGACCCATCTGTGTTGTGGTTTTGTAGCACGTGCTACCATTTGCCACGGGACTGTTTTAGAGACACACTTCACAGTTGACAGGTCGCCCCGCCCCTGTCCGCGTCTGTCATGCATGGCCGCGTCCTATTGCGTGCAGGGCGACGGCTATCGGCAGCGGCACGGGCAGCCGCCTGGGACGCACTCCGAGCACCATCCGCGAGTTAGGCGACGGCGGCAACGGCAGCGGTGGAGGTCACCGAACACATAGGCTCAAATAATTCGACAGGGAAATGTCTCAGAGGTATGTTTGCTGCTTACGCTAATCAAGTGTGACGCCTGACTGACCGCTCGACTCGCCATCGACGGACGCTCAAAGTCGCACCCGTGACCCTTGTCAGGAGTGACGAGATCCGTCTTATCGCATGGAAATATCCGACTGAAGCAAGCGCGCTGCATAAATGAGACGGATGTCATCTATGAAGGATTCAGATTTCCTTGTTCAAGGCAAATCACTTGTTTTAATGATTACAAACATAGTTTATGATGGCTATTAAAGACGTGTCTTTCTAGGTTTTCTTTTCATTTCATAAAGCAGTTATTGGTTGTGGGATTGCTTACAAGGAACGATCCAAAATGGTTATTTCTTAACCCCGGACGACAAACGGCCTTAGCCCGGAACAAGTTCTGACGGAAAGTGACTGGAATGGCCCAGGCCGGCACCGTTTAGCCCAAAGTGATAATGGTTACATACATAATGCTGTACCTTTATATTACCATTGTGTATTAAATCCATTCAACTAAGGAAATGGTTTATTTAACTCGACTTTCTACAATAAGACTACATTTGATAGCTGTTTGACAATTGGCATTTAGGTACTTACTCCACTTGATACAACATTTGTACTCACGGTACCTACCTATCTACTTACCTATACCTACGACATTTGATAAACCAGTATAACGCCTTTTGGGGCGAGTAACGGAGCGAGCGAGAGGGTGAGCCTTGCACGTGCGAAATTTCGAGGGGGTACCTCCAACTGACTTGTGCACGGCACCCTACTAACCGGTCTCTAGCGATGTGCCAAATTTGAGCACAATCGGCCCAGCCGTTCTCGAGATCTGGAAGCGGCACCCTGCACGTGCGCACGTGCAAAATGGGTCCCAACTGACTTGTGCACGGCACCCTACTAACTGGTCCCTAACCGTGTACCAAATTTGAGCGTCATCGGTCCAGCCGTTCTCGAGATCTGGAAACGACCCCTGCACGTGCGCACGTGCAGCAGCACCCCAACTCTGGCACATGGATATGCAGTGCCTAGTGGGTGCCTAGCTATATGCCAACTTTCAGCGCAATCGGCCAAGTAGTTACCGAGATATTGCAACAATTACAAAAGTGACACCTCTTCGTTTTGCACGTGGCACGTGCATAAGGGGTCACCCACATTAGGGTTGTTCAAAAAAACCGATTTTTGGAAAAGTATATGGGCTCATGGCTCATGTGGTGCGGTATTCTTTTCTGAGTCCAATGATACCATTTTTTCCGAAAAGTATTTCTGCTAGGCGCTGCTCAAACGGCTTAAAGAGGACCATGTTACGCCCGCCGACCGGCCGGTGTCAATAAGGGCGAGAACTCGACGCCGCGCGCCGGCGGCAGCGCCTTATCGGCACCGCGCGCCACGGCATCTGCCGGGCGGCCGGCTGGGCAGTGGGAAGTTACAAGCGCGTGGTCTTATTGCACACGATCGGGGTGAGCTATCCCATGTTTTCGGGGCGGAAAGTTTCAGTGCAGCATCGGTGCGGCTGCTGCGGTGGTCTGTGTCGATGGTACAGAAAATAAGTCAAACAGAGCTCAGAAAAGACTGCACGATTCCGGACAGTTGCCTCGAAACAATCCGTGTCAAGAATACAGCTGCCTTCTTAACGTACTGTATCACTTGTTAATTCTTCAAAAAGCAAGCTCTGAGCAATAACAGACTTCTTTGCATTGCTGTTGACAACTTAAGTTGCTTTTGGACGGTGGCTCGCACTTCGCAGCTCCAATATGCTGCCGCGTAACTCTATTCCAACGACGAAACGGCAACTTAGCGAGAATCGAAAATTTAACGAAGTAGGTACAACAGGAGCTGGCAAGGCTCCTGCATTGGTCTATCCGTCATGAGTGACACACCGGGGTAATGTGTCACGTCAGGGCAGAGCTGTGTTCTATGCCGGGTCTGGATTCGGGTCTTGATCGGCATCGGTGGGCACGGCCGCCCTGGCCGGACTGCCGGCGTCGCTTATGCTCGAAGGATTGGATAAACGGCGCTTTATAGGTACTCCGGCTAATGTCTCTACTCATCTCACTTCGTCACACTGTCAGGGTGGCCACCCTGTCATTCCCGGACATGCTATGTTTTATTTCGGCCTGCTAATCTAAGTTAAACCTGGCGTCGATTCTGTTGCTTCAGCATTTGACATCAACGTATCTGCATAATGACATTGGTGACGCCCATGCTCGTCAAACCCACCCCCAAACTTGGACCGATGACTTCCGGGTCTCCATATTCTGTTCTTGTGCATTGCCAGCTCTTGCTGTACGTAAATCGTGAATTTTCGATTCTCGCACAGTTGCGCGTTTCGCCGTTAGATTTAAGATGCGTGGCAGCATATTGGGGGTGCGAGCCACCGTCCCAAAGTAACGTGAATTGTCAACAGCAATGCAAAGAAGTCTGTTATTGCTCAGAGTTTGCTTTTTAAAGAATTAACAAGTGATACGGTACGTTAAGAAGGCAAATGTATTCTTGAAATGGATTGTTTCGATGCAACTAACCGGAATCATTCAGTCTTTTCTCAGCTATGTTTGAGTTATTTTCTGTACCATCGAATTCGACACAGACCACCGCAGCAGCCGCACCGATGCTGCACTGAAACTTTCCGCCCCGAAAACATGGGATAGCTCACCCCGATCGTGTGCAATAAGAACACGCGCTTGTAACTTCCCACTGCCCAGCCGGCCGCCCGGCAGATGCCGTGGCGCGCGGTGCCGATAAGGCGCTGCCGCCCGTGCGCGGCGTCGAATTCTCGCCCTTATTGACACCGGCCGGTCGGCGGGCGTAACATGGTCCTCTTTAAGCCGTTTGAGGAGCCCCTAACAGTTAATACTTTTCAGAAAAATGGGCATCATTGGACTCAGAAAAGAATACCGCACCACATGAGCCATGAGCCCGTATACTTTTCCAAAATTCGGTTTTTTTGAACAACCCTAACCCACATGCATCGGGAATAGTCCAATACTTGGTAGAAGGAATGAAGCTACCCTACAAAAATTACCGCGTGTAAATCGGTCAAGTGGTTGCTGAGATATAAGCCTCGCAAAAGCGTCCGCACGGCCGGCCGGCCGGCCGGCCGCTCATACTCAGAAATTTCCGTCCGTTAATCTAAGGAAAGACTACGCTCGCTTCGCTCAGCTCCGTAATACCTAATTCACGAAAGTAAATTAACCCTCATGTCGGTTCGCATCAGCCGCGCGTTTGCAGTGTTTTCGGGGTTTCAAGCGTTCAAACATGCGATATGATGCTGGTCCCATGCATTAGGGTGGGTGTCAAGGTCACCTGAAGGTCAGGTCAGGTCACTGACCTTTGATGACCTCGGTTCGCTTTTTCGAGTTTTACATGTTTCCAGGCTAGTTTTTGGAGCTGAATTCGAATTTAGCAACCATTCGAACATTTACGAAGTAGTTTTGGTGCCTTCGTAACATGTTACGAAGCTGTCGGAGGCTGTGGACACCTACTACCAATACTCGGCAGGACCCCTACTTGTTGACCTCACCTGACCTGTCCTGACCCGACCTGGCGTAAATGCATGAAGACATCATCTGTGATCAAATCTAACATGATATTCGGGATCAGCATCCCGAAAAAAACCCGTAGCAGCCACACTTTACGACTTTCTAATAGTTAGGTCCCGATTTTCCCGACTTTTGTGTCATTGACCTGACCTGGAAGGTCAACTAATGACCTAGGACCTTAAAATTGGGTATCATCGGCTTCCTCTCGTCACGGGCAGCACGTTCGTTTTTTCCGCGAAGCTCTAGCTCGATCAGGGGCCAAACGGCAAGGGGGTCCAACGGACCCTCCCCCCCCCCCTTAGGTATACGTTCGCGGCTGGAAAAACACCAATACGGACGAGGGTTAAGTATCGGTTTACCGACCCAATTAATTATTAATTATTGAATTAGCATAATTATAAAATAGTTCAACAAAACTTGGATGGTTTATGTAACCGAAATCAAAACAGAGCCCTGACGAGTGATAACCCTAACAATTCCCAACGTTGCACTTCGCGAAATGAGCAAAACACCAGAACACCACTGAACAGTGAACACTACACGAAAACCAGGACTACTTCACTCAACCTTCACTCGGTAACAGCCGGTACTTACCTAATAACGCCCCCACCGCCGACGGACCGGTGACCCCCCCCCCCCTTCCGCACGCATGCGGTCACCATAGCGTCCCCGCAGGCTGTGCCCAGAGCATATGTGGTGCCGTCGTCGGTGCGGGAATGACCCCAGTAGCTCCCCGGCTGCCGCCCGGTGAGGCAGCGGATATGGAGGCGGTCACCCGGCCGCTGCCGATGGTGAAGATGCTGGCTGTGGTGCTGGTGCTGCCGCCGGCAGTGCTGCCTACATCGCAGCTCCTGACAGAACTGCCCGCCGAAGGTAGGTGCCGACGAGCTATTCACGTCATTTTTCGACACCTGTTGAGATAGGAGGTAGGCATATGTGCCTATAACGTGGACTGGTTATCAGGCCGGTGTGAGGTGACCGTACCTACCATCCGAGAGTCGTACTCTTTAACCCGCGCTCCGCGCCGCCGTTTTTGGCACACCTGTCCGTGCATCTTTTCCGCACATGTTGTGAAAATTTCAGACCCAGGTCGCCGTAGGTCAGCCGTCAGGTCACCAGGTCACGCCAAGTGACCTCACCTCAGAAAAAATAAGAATGCTCGTCATAGCTACACCGACTGATCGATTACCTTGAAACTTTCAGCGATTGATTAGAGCAACATTATCTATAAAATGTATATCTCGGAATTTCGATATCGGTGGCCTAAGGTCAGGTCAATTTTGCGGCCTATCCATTTATATAGGTAAGTCAATTGGAGAAAATTGAAAAAAACGTCTGTTTTGCACGAACGCTATTCTAGACACTCTCAAACATCGAGATGTAGATAAAATTGACACACTGAACTGGAAAATGGCAACTGTGACCCCTCGTTATGTCCCCGAGGTTATCTCAGATCACGGACAGAATCGAACAGTTTTTTCGCTAATAACTTCTGATAGAGCGTGCTATAGAGCGAGCGTGCGTGCTAGAGCGCTGAAAATGCCTTAGATGTGTTCGGCTCGACGTTGCGGATCGACTGATATGCAACATGACCTTTTCCAGTCAGGTCATGACCTTGACCTGAGGTCAAATTTTCAAGTTGACCTTTCAAGGTCAAATTATAGTTCATTCGACGCGCCTCGACGAGAGGAACACGATGCTGGCAAAAGTAATGTCATGGCTCTTTTGAGTCAAAAGTTATTGCCGAAAAAAAAACTTTTCGTAAAAACGGCTATTTTTGGAGTTTTTGCCCTCTGGAGGCTAAACCGTTGACCTGAGGTCAAATCTGAGAACATTATTCAGAAAGGTCTGTAAAAGGGCTATCGAATGCGCTTTTCCGCAGCGCTGTAGCTCTATCGGTAGGGGAGAGTGGGGTGGGTTGTATCAGTTTTTACTCCGAGACCCATAACCTCGTAACTATCCGTGATAAGCTCATTATTTCCATACTATCTCCTTCCTTGATTCTTCTGCTTTTTTGTGTGCAAAGTAACTTTTCCGCTACCCCTACCAGTTTTTCTTCTACGGTCTGCCGAATAGAACAATGTTTTTGATACAACTTGCCCCATGGCTTGGGTGAGTTGTATCACATGGTGGAGTAATTTGTATCACTATTTCACGTTTCAGGGAGTGTGCTTGCTACTGGTTTTGAACATAACAACAACATTAAATGGGGTTAATACAATGTATATGCTCAAAGGCTTCACTTTTATTAGACCAAACTTAGGTCAATCCGAACGAAACATCGAAACGAACGAAACATCAACAGACTAGACGCAAAAGTGGCCCGTTAAGAGCAAAGAAGCCAACACATTGTGCCGAAATGGAACGAGTATTGACTAGCTACCTACAAACGCGAGCCAGGGCTTAGCTTTCGCGATCAAAAGCAACATACCCATACATACATACATACATACATGTTACAACATACCCCACCCGGCTCTGATACAACATGTACCTCGCCGCCATCTTGGAAAAAACATCCTCGTGCTCAAAAACAGCGGACAGCTGGAGAAATCCATTTTCACTCACGCAGCCTTAGAACCTACCCTCACCACCGCTACGGAGATCTTTCAAATTCGTGCACATCTAAATGCCCAAAACACACATTTTCTTGCAACTTATTTTTTTAGAATGGCATTAAAAAAAAAAACATAAAATCGGCTCTCACCTCGAGACGCGTCCACCCAGCCACACGACAGAACAGGGAAAGATGGCGCCCGGAAAACCTCGTCGGCTGGTCGTGTCACGAGCGCCATCCATTGGATAAGTTTGGCACAATTAGCCCTGATACAACTTGGACATGATACAACTCTCCCCGCTCTCCCCTACCCGAGATAGCGTCGGCAGTTTCCAAAATGTTGAAATAGTAAACATTTTACCTTTGGTGACCTCTGGTGGTGACCTGACCTTTGACCTGACCCAAAAAATGGCCGAAGTGTTTTCGTCCTTATTTTGGACGTTCTTTCGATTGCCGCTTACTGCGTATCGCTACGTGGCCCAGGAGCCGAGTTAGAAGGGGGGTGTTCAGACAACCCCCCCCGGCCCAGCGCGGAATCTCGGAGCACCGGCCCGGCGCGGGTTAAAAAATATATGTATATTTTTGAGGGGTCAAAATTCGAAAATTTCAAAACTTCGAGATAGCAGTTTAGTAGCACTGGTAAGTCTACACCTTTTATGTCTTAAACGTTTTTCTGTATCTATCTATGGGCCAAGCAGCGCTTCCCGCGAAACCTTTTTTTTTTGTCGAAAACGGCGGAACATGACATCACTCTGACGTCATTTGTGACCAACCTGTCATAGCCTTTGGAAAAATATTAAGTCAGAATGTGTAAAATTGATGCCCGGGATGGTACTGAAAGTTTGGTGACGATCCGCGCAGCGGTTCTGGAGATATATCGAAAAGTCTGGAGGGGGATGGGCAAAAATAGCCCCCCCCCCCCCTCCACCAGGGCGCGGGTAAATGTCCGTGCCGATGTCAGTGTTAGTGTCAGTGTCCTACTCCGTGTACTGACGTCAGTGTCCGTGTTGAATACTGATGTCACAGTCACGGTGACAGTAGGAACTGACGCTAAGCTATAGTGTACTCCTGGTCCCGGTGCTGTATACGACTAATACGGCGCTCTCTGCGCTCCGCAGGCAGGTGCCGCTCGGAGCCGCTGTCGGACGCGCTGGCCGCCCTCCTGACGCCGACCCCGCCGTCCGAGGTCACCATCGTCGGCACCGACAGCGGTCGGGAGGCGGCCGGCTGCCTGACGCGCCGCCTCTGGGCCGCCGGCGTGGCCACGGCGCACGAGACGGCGTCCTCCGAGCACGGCGGCGGCACGCTGGCCGTGCTCGGTACGGCCCGGGACGTGGCGGCGGCGTACCGGCGCGTGCGGCCGCCGGGGCCCGTCCACCGGACCGCCTGGTTCGTGGCCGTGCTCGGTAACGTGTCCGAGGTGGCGGCGCCGCTGGCCGGCGCGCTGCACGAGTCGCAGCGCGTCACCGTGGCGCTGTGCCCGTCGGCGGCCGGCTCGCCGTGCGCGCTGCTGGCCTCCTCCTCTCCGGGCGACGGCTCGGTGCGTCTGTCGGCGGTGGGCGACGTCACCGACGGCCGGGTGACACTGTCGGCGCCGCCGCCCGACTGGCGGCTGCGGCACCTCGGAGGGCGGCCGCTGCGAGTGGCGCTCACCGCCGCCGGAGCTCCTTCCGAGCCGTGCACTCATGACCTGTTCGGCTACCGGCCGCTGCCCGACGGCGGCGCCCACTTCTGCGGCTACCTCGGAGAGACGTTCGCGCTGCTCGCGGCACACCTGCGATTCCGGATAGAGGCGAAGATTATTGGCGGCTGTGGCATGACCCTCGCCAACGGCTCGGCCTACGGTCGGCTGGCGGCATTGCAGCGTGGCGAGGCCGACATCGGGGTGGGCAGCTGCACCGTCATGTACGAGCGCGTGCGCGCCGTGGACATGGCCGAGTGGCATTGGACCGGTACCACCACGTTCGCGTCTGCGTCGCTCCGACCGGCCAGCTCGGCGTTCCTGCTGTTCGAGGTGTACCGCCCGGCGGTGTGGGCGCTGGTGCTGGCGCTGGCGCCGGCGGCGGCTGCGCTGCGCTGGCTGACGGCCGCCGCCGAGCGCCGCTGTCGGCTGCCCAGCCGCCGGCAGCGCTGTTCGCCGCTGCTGCTCGAGTCGGTGGCGCTGCTCTCCGGCCAGGGCGTGTCGGCGCGCGGCGCCGGCGCCGCCGGCCGCACGGTCGTCTTCTTCCTGTATGTGGTGACGGTGACGCTGGCGGCCGTGTACGCCGGCAACCTGACCGCCTTCCTGTCGCTGCCGCGCTGGCAGCCGCCGCTCGACTCGCTCGAGCAGCTGGCCGACTCGGACGTGCAGCCGCACGTGGTGCGCGGCCACAGCCAGTTCCACATGTTCCAGAACCAGACCACCGGAGCGCGCGGACGCATCTGGGCCAAAATGACCGCCTGTCCCGATTGCATCCACCGCTCATCCACGTCCACATACACCACATCCTTCCTGAAACGAATCGCCAGCGGGGAGGCCGTCCTGTTTCAAAGTCCTCGTTCGCTGATTAATCGCGCCCACCGCTTGATGGAGGAAACTGGCGAGACCAGCGAACGCTGCCCGTTCCACTTGGCCCGCGAGAACCTGCGACGCGACTTTTACGCCATGATGTTGCAGAAGAACAGCATGTACACGCCGCTGCTGGACGACTCGATCCGGTGGCTGAAGCAGTTCGGCATCGTCCAGTACCTGTACCGCCGTAACGTCCCGTCCCGGTGCGGCGGCCCGGCGACCGGAGCCGCCGTCTCCGCCGCCCCCAAGATGAACCTGTCCGTGCTGCGCGGCCCGTTCTTCTGCTGGATGGGCGGCATGGCGCTGGCGTGCCTGGCATTCTTCGTAGAAAGACTGTCAGCGTTTGGAAGGAGCAAACCGACCGTGCTTCAAGGGAATGGGAAATGGTGGTAGCTGGTAGTGTAAAGAAGACGAAATTTATGGCAAGGGTATGGTAACCATGTTGAAAAGCGCGTGATAGGAAACTAGATGGCTGCTGATTACCCAGACGCAAGTCCAGCGGATGAAGCGCTGGCTTTCAGGGTCCGCAAGGCATTCAGCAAAGACGGCCAGATCAAATACTGAAGAGAAAAGATAGAGATAATGAAGCTCACACGTCAGATATCTAGTAGAAAGAGCTGCTTCTTGAATGTGTCGCATTCCACTCGCGGCGCGACACTATTTATTGCGTTGCTTAGCTGATGTAACACCACTATAGAGTTTTTTCTTGAGCCCATGTATATTTGCCAGGAAAGGCATGCGCTCAAAGCAGCAGCCCACCAACTAGTTGGCACTCCGTGAAAGACCTCGCACGAAGACTTCACCCAGTAAGGTGCGCCGATATTGCACATTTGGACAAGACATACCGCGTATTCTGTAATAGTTAGATGCAGCAAACGAAATGCACATTACGGTGGAATAGTTAGAAAATATCACACGCATCATGTCATGGAATGGTATCAAAAATTGTTGTCAAACAGCATTTACAGTTTCGCATTGGTGCGAACACTAGGACAATGCGTTACCACGCCATGAGATGCTCTAATAAAACAGTGTCGAGATTATAAACCCGCTCATATAAAAAATAGCGTTTCCACGCCCCCGACAGTAACCAAACATCACAGTCCCGTCTTCACACCGCCCTCTAGCCCCCTTTTAAAAAGAAATGCACATGCTCGAAACGTATCCTCCCGTCTAACAGCTACAGCGACCCAAAACCTGCGTGGGCGTACAAAATAGTCATGATTAAAATATCACATTCCGTATCGCATTATCTTTGTGACCTACATGGCCGCGACCCACCGATAAACAACAATGGATCCCCAGGTGAGCGCTGTCATTCGCGTGCGCGGCTTCAGTCCCTAGTAAACAGCTCCGGTCCCCCAGCCCCGCTCCTTGGCGGTAGGTAAAGCGACCCCTGGCGAGTGACTGACAATGCCAGGCGGCACTACTGAATCAATGACACCTTGTGTGGCAGCAGCAGCTTGCTGTGAGCGGTCCGCACGTGCCGCAGGAGGTCCACATCTGTGAAGAAGACCTCGAGTCACAAAAAACTGCTACCGATACGGACCAATAGGAGCATCAGTTTAGACAAGCAAAGCTAAAGGAAATGGGTATCACTATCCCCAGTATCCGACACATTCTATAAATAGTTAATGTTGCTAAACTACGTTATGCATCAGGTGGAGTAAATAGGGTGAGCACGTCTGATTAAGTGCAAGGAACCATTAACTCGCATTACTATTATTAATGTTCAGGAAACAATGACGAACAGACCACAAACAGGTAATTACGCTAAGCTGGCCAGTTCTGCGTGGCGCATCAGTCCATCGAGTTCCAGCACTCACAGGCGGTATTGAGTCGGCGGTCCTCGGCGGCCTTCAGCAGCGCCTCCTGGCTCGGGTAGTGCGTCAGCAGCACGGCGCTGTTGGCCGGGCCGATCACCGAGCGGAAACAGCCGACCAGTGTATGGTCGGGTGTGGCCTCTCCGACCTCGGCGGCCACCCGCAGCAGAGGCGGCGACCATTCCGACTCGGGGCCGGTCAGAGAGAGCTGTAGTAGCTCAGTCACACCTGCAGGGGCCGGACGGTGTCAGAGGGGTGAAGGGGCGACCAGTTCGACCGCGGGGCCGGTCAGAGAGAGCTGTAGTAGCTCAGTCACACCTGCAGGGGCCGGACCGTGTCAGGGGGGGGGGGGGCGACCAGTCCGACTCGGAACCGGTCAGAGAGAGCTGTAGTAGCTCAGTCACACCTGCAGGGGGCGGACCCGTATCAGAGGGGGGGGGGGGGGGGGGACAGCGGCCACACAGCGGGGCGACCCGCACCGCGGATATGGTCAATGGTTATCTGTAAGAAGCTTGGTTGTGACATCGATGAGCCGCCGATGCCGCGTTAATGCAATTGATCGGAATAAAGCGTCTGAAGAGTTCGTTCGTGTTAGTGTTTTACGATCGGAAAGTCAAGATCGCTACCGGTAAAAATTAATAGCGAGCTTCCGACAAACGCATTGACTCGTAAAATTCGAATAAAGATGAACTGCGTCGTAAACGACAATAAAAAAACGGTTTGCCATCGAGAATGTGTTTTCATCGAACTTTTGAACAAGTAGCAAACTTTATGCTTATAGTGTACTCTCAGACTGTCGTGTCAACGCTACCCTACATCGAGCTTCGTCATGGGCCATGGTTTGTTTTTCTCAACAACCGTCGTCACTAAGTAGAAATTACGCACTGATCCAGGTACGGCAAGGTAAAAGATTACCCAGCAGTGTTCGCACCTGGTCCGGTGGGAGCAGTGACGGAGGTGGTCTCTAGCGGCCGCATCAGGAGGTTGTCCTGGCCGAGGACGGCCGGGTTCAGCACCGGGCCCACGTACTCCTGCAGCCACGTCGTGTCAGAGGCCAGCGCGGCGCGCACCGAGGCGCGGTGGGACAGACTCTCTGAGAAACACAGGAGGTGCGCCCGTGAACGGAATGTGTAGCTATCTTGTGATAAATAAAGAAACGAGCAAATAGCTCAAGCACAAACGACACATTTATAAAGCAAAAGCGACAAATCGCACGTAGGTATGACGAACCAATATAATATGTCCAGTGTCCACTAACACGAAATAGGCTGAAACGCGAGACACGTAATCGAAAAGAGCGCCCATTAAACCGTTTGTATTACGGAATCACGAGCCGGCTCACCGTAGGGCCACAGGTGGACCACCTGATGAAGGCCGCCCAGCTCCGACGTCCAGTACCCCAGCACGGGCGACTGCTGCGTGCGCAGGTGAAACAGACGCTCCGTTTCGCGCAGAAACGCCGCCATCCTATCCAGACGGAGACTGTATGTGCGCAGCTCGTACAGAGCACAGGCAGCTGCCTTCTGAAATCCACCAGGCAGAATATCGAGAGTACACAAACATACACAGATGAGAGTACACAAGCACAGTGCCATTACAAAGGCCTAATGATATACCTATCTAAATAAAGTAAGAAACCACATCTGGCTTTATTGTCAGATACATCACAAAATAGTATGGCTTTTGCTTTTTTGGCATCAGCATGACATTTAAGATCTACAATGTTCACACACAGATGTCAATTACTGATTGATTAGTGAATGGGAAAAGGGTCCAAGAGGTTAGCTACAATCATGGATAGCTTTCATTAGTAACTGATTATCAGTAAAATCAGTAAAATCAGCAATCTTGTTTCAAAATTCAAGAGTCATGCAGGTGTAATCAATTCATTTCAGCATGCAAGACAAGTCACCAACTTTTCTTATTGAGAATTTGATGCAGTCCATTCAACTTACAAATGACATAGCTGAAGGTACCTGAAGATTTGTGACAGTATCAGTAAGCTGAAAGGTTTATCCTTCCAATGTGGGGCTGAAAGTATAACCAAAGCTATTGATCAAGATTTTGAATTGTTTTGAAGCCTGGAAAAAGCATGAGTGTCAGCTGCAACATCCAACAATACAAAAATTTGACAATTCAATTACACACATTTCAACAATATTGAAGACACACACACACACACACACACACACCACTCGCACTGACTGATGATGATCTAAGAAATTTTCAGAAATTTCTAGCGTTTTGGGTGGATAATTAAAACATGTGTACTCATACCACCAGAACAATGCTTCAAATATTATTGATCTTGATTCAGATTAATTCATCAATTTATTCAGAAATGTGAACTTGAAATCTACCTTCATTTTGATCAACAGAGGCAAATGCTAAGACAGAGTAGGTAGGCCCTATGGGCTATGAAGCTGCCTTCGGACACTTGCTTTTGTCTTCCACCCTTTCTTGGGGAGAACGTAGCGCTACATTCTCCGTACGTCACACCCCCAACAGCATCTGATATCTGATACCTCCTCTGAGGATCTGCCTAACATGAAAAGTTTAGGATAAGAATATTATTTAAATCAAAATGCTTTTCTCGTGAATTGTCAAAACTGAATTATTTAACTAAAAACCATGGTAAAATACTGTAGGTAAGTAAATACTGTATATAAAAATAAACTTTAATTTATTTAAAAACTCATACAACCAATACAAATAGGTACTAGGTAGAAATTGGTTATTGCGCTTACGGTCCGCCAACACGAATGAAACTAAGGGAAATATAGGTATAAAACCACACATCGGAGCGACAAACGGCAAACGGCGTTTGATAGGTCGCTTAAAGATCTACAACTTTTACAAAAACATTTTCGGGTCAGGTCAATATTGAGGTCACCAGAGGTCATCAACGATAAAATGTTTAGGAATGAGATTCACTGTGTGTGCTGTGTATAAATCAAATCAAGGATATCACAGGAATAAGTATCAACATCATATGATTTCTCGATGATGACGTAATTAGCTCATAAATGAAAAGGAAGAATGACAATATCAAATGTTCTCTGGATATTTTTTTGTTTTTGTTGAACCATGCTTAGTTGATGGAATGTTAAATTTCTCCTGTTTCCACAATTTCTCATGTAAGAAATGGGAGGATAAAAAATAGGTACACTTTTTATTGCACACATGACGTCAATAATAAAGCACTATCACTCAAATATTGGTACAGTCATTAGTCAATCCTTGGTCAAGGCCGCCTATGAACTTTTAGTGACAGAAACGGCGCGGAAAGGGTTCACAAGTTGTTTTTTGCTTGCTTTTTTGTGCACAGTTTGTTGCTTACTTAGAAGTGTCCGTGTTATATCATGCAATTCTGAATTATTTGCCCTTCCATTATCTCTTTTTTCATTAACGATTGTGGCAGCGCATTGGAAAATATACTGACTTGCGCCAGGCAAGTCAAAGTGGTAACTCAAACTACCAACTGGTAGGACTAGGTAGGTAACTTGAACTCAGAATACAATTGACCATTCTTCTATTCACGTTCAGAACCTGAGGCCACAGGCCGTGGTGTGGTATTGACTGGATTAGCTGCCAGCGTATGATGGCGCTTGCACTTTCTGTAATTCTACCCAGAACTTGTTATATATCAATGCTAGTTAAAAAAAAAAACATAATATCTATTAATTTCTCCACTAGTGCCATTTTCCGTCTGTATGTCCATGTACCACCGTGCTAATATTTATAAATATGGTAGCTATCATATCGTCGCCCGCTGGCCACTGGCCAGCCAGGTGACTGAATCCAGTTGTTAACAAGGCCCGAGGCCACTTAAGTTATACCCACATAAAATTAACGGCTACTGGCTTTTATTTTAAGTGTGGCAGGTAAAATTATGGGGCAGCTTTGAGAAAAAGAAAAAGCTACAAAAATTTGATTTTGTATTAGTTAACTTTCCCTCATTTTATTAATGTACCTAGGCTAAACTGGCCCGTTGTGGCATTTAATGCGAGTAAAATTCAAACTGGCCTCTTGCAAATGTCAATTAGAATAAGGTTCCTAGGAATAAGGGTGTGCTGTCATGCTATTCTGATACCACTGATTCCATGCTGTTTGTTGTGTCTCAGTGCATCATGTCATATTAAGCCTAAAGTCATGTACCTAACTATCAGCCCTAGGTATCTAAAGTTACTCCCCTCCTCAACAATACCTACTGATGTGTCAAGGCACAATTCTGTTGTAGGTAACATCTTTGGATGTACCTACTGAAAGTTTTCTGTTTATTGATCCACTGGCAATAATTCATAGCCAAGCAATCAGGAAACACCTGAGCTCACACTAGGGCATCTAACCCTGTAAACTTTAGCCAATGAGGCCTGTACCCATAGACTTATGAATTATTCATGATTGGTGTTCAAAGTGCCAAATGCTAATCAGCTTTTTCAAGCTTAAACACTTAATGGTATGCTACTTGGAAATGTCTTGAATGTATGTATCTATGTATATATTAATGCTAGCAGGATTTTTTCAACCCCATCCTCTAATTGCTGGATAAGTTTTCACATTTTTTTAACCAAAAGACTCACTAAAATATGCAAATCCTATCAGCAATCAATCATTATTCTATTCAGTGTACCTGTACAATCGATTGCCATTTTATACAATCTTTCCTTTACTCCTAGCATTTTTGTTACCTGATCGGGCTGATTGCAACACATAATTCCCTCAATTCGTTTGGTAGATGACTATTCTAATATTGGTTCTTGATCGACCGTAAGTGTGAGGTCGCCGTCTGACGTCCGGTCCGCTGCGCGTGGCCAGGTGGTCTGTCGTGTGCGACCCGCGCCGGCGCCGCTCCCGGCACCTGAAGAGGCATGCTGATTCAGACGGGCGCCAGTCCGCCGTGCAGCCCGGTCATGGCCGGCAAGCCGCCGCCGCCGCCGGAGCGCGTCAAATGCGTGCTGGTCGGAGACGGCGCCGTGGGAAAAACGTCCATGGTGGTCAGCTACGCCACCAACGGCTACCCGAGCGACTACCAGCCAACGACCTATGACGACTACAACGGTGAGTACCCGAGCGACTACCAGTCCACTGTCCATGACTAGTTCCCGAGCGACTACCAGCCAACGACGTACGACTACCACAACGGTGAGTACCCGAGCGACTACAGGCCATTATCACGACTAGTACCCGAGCAATTACCAGCCAACGACCTATGACGACTACAACGGTGAGTACCCGAGCGACTACCAGCCTACCACCTATGGCGACTACAATGGTGAGTACCCTAGCGACAGCCCTCCAACGACGTAAGGCGACTACAACGGTGAGTACTTAATACCCGAGCAACTACCAGCCAATGGCCTATGAAGTATGACGACTATAATGGTGAGGACTGAGCACCCGAGCGTCTACGTACCCGAGCGACTACCAGCCAACGAACTATGACGGCTATAACGATGAGAAGTACTGAGGACCTGAGCGACTACCAGCCGACGACGCTTGACGACTACAACGGTGAGTACCCAAGCGACTACCAGCCCTTACCACGACTAGTTTCCGAGCGACTACCTACCATCCTTCCTTTTTGTGCGCCAATGACGACTAGTACCCCGTACTTACCGAAGCGACTGCCACCCCACCACATGTGACGTAGGTACAGTCCACAGCAGAAGTAATTTGGGGTTTCAGTCATGGGTATGTTCTGCTTCTGAAGCTTAGGAACGATTAGCCAGACTACAATGAAACTTTGAATGTAGCTTATATTATATGTATCGTCACCCTTGCAGCTGCAACTTAAGCTATTGACATCTTCTTTTCGATCACTCCGCATTAAACAATCGCCAGTCAAAGTCAACCGTTGAGATTGGTAAAACCCTACATTACTTTAGCGGTGGGCTGTACGTCTATTACACTGAGCAGTGCGGATGCTGTGCTCCCATCGCTGAGGGCCGAAAGTTTAGGTGCGTATGTGTGGAGTGGAGGCCCCCCAACTGACATAGGTATCCATCGTCTGGCCCCCACGTGCCCTTAGAGGAGTCAAGGATGTCGCATCGTTACTTTGCTATTACTGGGAAAGGGGACATTCTCCAGGAATACTACTTAGCTATAATGTGTGCTTGTGCGTGAGATGCCACAGATCTTTATTTTCCAACAGTACAAGTTTGTGAGCTAGACTGTTCTGTGCCTATTGAAAGGTCGAATCTTCGTGTGCTACTGTGAATGAGTTCTTATCATGTTCGGCGTGCTTGAGTTGTGATTCATTGAACCATGACCCATTTATCATTGCATGTTTGTTCGGGATGGGCAGGGTGGGTTGATTCCATTGGTTATGTACCTTATTCAAGCATAGCCAGTAGGAATGTCAGTTATGTGTGGCGAATAAGATGCTGGAGCATGCGCTGGGAGCCGGGAGGGCGATGTAAATACTAAATACGCTATGGGCTGTTTATATTTATATGGAATTCGCCAATGAGAAGTAAGAGAGGGGTGATGAGGCGAACGCACGACAAAGTGAAGCCATTCATCCTGGATAAATATGACGACATTTCAGCGAAAGAGGCCTCAAATATCTTTTCCGCGACGATGTTGCTCTCATGATAGTTGGGCTCCGGCTTTCCCGGAATCGTTAAAATCGGAAACAAATTGATCTTTAATGACGTCAGCTGGCCTGATCTTTAATCCTCGCCGGACCTATTGGTTTTCTACATACGCGCCGACCGTGGGGGGGGGGGGGGGGGTGGAGGTGTGTGTTACGACGCTCCTCGCCGTTTCGCCCCTAATGGAGCTAGAGCATTGCGGGAAAACGAGCGTGTGCGCCGTTACGAGACGCAGAGACTGGTACCCGATTTTAAGGTTTCAGGTCCAGGGCTGCGTAGTCGATGGATTTTAGGGTGACTCCGACTATGACTCCGGCTTCAAAAATGGACTCCGACTTTAACTTAGGCTCCGACTCCGGACGGTTCTATTAAAATCCATATCGTGATATTGAAGTTCATAATGGAGGTGTTTTTATCTTGCTTGAAACGATCCCTTGGGCGTTCCATTCCATTCCATTCCATTCCAGAGTGTTTATTGAGCATCAACAACATAGTAAAACGATCGAAAAACGAACATGAGCAACAAGGATAAAGAAAAATAATAGAAGAGTGGTGCGAAAGCACATTGTGCACATTGTGCGTTCCAAGGCTTTGCCTTTTAAATATGCATTAAAAATAGCATGCAGGATTAAAAAGCAGGTTCTGAGGGAATTCACCCTCTTCTGCTTCTTTCTGAAAACGTTCGTCCAAAACAGCAAAATGGCCTTTTTTTTGACAAAATCTTGTTCCGAACGCAGTATCGTCAATCAAACAGGTGCAGTGCATGACGTTGAGCCATGCAGCGTTAACTCCGGACTCGTCGACTCGTCGGTAAGAATTTGGCGACTTCGACTCCGACTCCGCAGCCCTGCTCAGTGCTCAGGTGTACCAGCGACCTGAGTTCAGGTCAAGTGGCCCAAGGCACGGGATCGGTTTTTGATAACTTCGCAAAAAACGGTTGCAGCGCCGCGATGCACAGTGATGCAAATGGGGTTCACGAGTGGCCATAAATACCCAAAAGTCAAGTTTACCAAATTGAGTTAATTGCGATATGGCCGAGTAGACAAATGTTTGGGGCATCTGAAATCATATGGTTTTCATGTTTTTGTCAAAACCTGCCTCGTGTATAATCGTCAGAAGTTGTGACATTTTCTAGGTCGTAAAATGACGGTCAGACACTCGCAAGTTCAAACGCCGCTGGTTTGCGTTCATTTCGTACAAATTGAAAAAATTATGCACGAGAATGATCCCCAAAGCCTTCTGCTTCTAATGCCGGGTCACAAAAAGCCGCATCTCATTCGCTTTGGCGGTAATCTGACTATTTATCATCATGTTGCAATCGCAGTTTTTTACTAAGAAAAAAATGCTTTCGTTTCACCTACAGCACTTAACACAGTGTGTGCCCGTTAGTCCACCATAACATAGCCTTCCCTAATCATTTCTGAGTCGCATCGTTAAAGAATTAAGGCGCTAGCACAGGGCTGACCGGCGCTACAGAGGTTTTTGTCCGGGCGGTCGGGTGCCGCGGTGGGCGCGCAGTGGGCGAGTGGGTGCCGCCGCGCGGCGTCCGGGCGGCGCGGCGGCGCGGCCGCCCGGGCCGCCCGCTGCGCCGCGGCACCCGACTGTGCCGGACGAAAACTTCTGTAGCGCCGGTCAGCCCTGTGCTAGCGCCTTAATTCTTTCACGATGCGACTCAGAAATGATTAGGGAATGCTATGATATGGTGCACTAACGGGCACACACTGTGTGAAGTGCTGTAGGTGAATTGAAAGCAATTTTTTTGGTAAAAAAACTGCGGTTGCAACATGATTACAAATAGTTAGCTCACCGTCAAACCAAAATAGATACGGCTTTTTATGACGTGGCATTAGAAGCAGCAGGTTTCGGGGATCATTTTCATGTATAATTTTTGCAGTTTGTATGACATGCACGCACGCTAGCGGCATTTGAATTTCAAGTACCTGACAGTCATTTTTACGACATCGAAAATGTCTCGACTTCTGACAATCCTACACGAGGCCGGTTTTGACAAAAACATTAAAATCATACTTTTTCAGACACCCCAAACATTTGCCTGACTGACCATATTACGATTTATTCGATTAAGTGAACTTGAATTTTGGGCCTTTTTCGTATTTATGGCCACTCGTGAACCCCATTTGCATCACTGTGCGATGTTGGCTCCATCGTGTTTGCCTCGCTCAGGCACGTCGAATGGTATATTTTTTTGCTCGGGTGGGGTCAACTTGAGGTGTTGACCTCGGATCAAGGTCAGATCAAAGCCCCAGGTCACGTAGCTGGTCGAAGCAGGCCATATCGCATATCACTCTATTTGGCAGGTCTTTCCGATTCCATCGGTGGCTTTCTCGACTCGCTAGCTCAATTTAATCGGGAGTTATTGACGAAAAACTCTTATGATCCTAGGCCTAGTGATGTCATAAATGACGCACGCAAGGTCAGCAATGCAAAAGCAAAGCATTGAACATTGCAAGAAATGAATTAAAATCACTATTCCGTGTGCTTGAGATAGTTTGATATCGTTCCCGGCGCCAAAATAGCAGTTCTCATTTTTCCCCATTAACTTATAATGGGGAGGTCCTGTGACCGACCTGACCTCATGTGACCTTTAGGAAAACTCTGAGATACCTATACAAGTTGTGAGAACTCTGGAGGAGAACGCCCTGTAAGTTTCATCTCCCTGTGAAAGTTCCTCTGGCACTGAGGGCGTTGCGAAGTTGTGACATCTGATGACTGCAGAGGTTCACTTATGACGTCACAGGTCAGTGACCTGACCTGACCTGACCTGAAAATGCGGTTGGTGTCACAAGGTCCGGCTTGAATCAAAGGTCAGGCATGCCAAATTTCAGCTCTCTATCCCGGCGTGTTCGGAGCTACCGCGAAAAAAAAAACTGCCCTCGGCTGGCGAGGGTTAAACCTTTAAAGTGACTGGTCGTTAAAATATTTTGACGACCTTTCGAACAACGCTTACCACAGGTCGTTACGTGGCCCAGGTGCCGACTTAGACGGGAGAAATGAGCCCCCCCCCCCCCCGCTTTAGGTGTGTGTGGACATTCACAACACAACTACCAGTGCAGCGGAAAGCGGCTTCATGAAAAAAAAAATCCCCAAAATTCATATCGCGTTTACCATACAGGTGGAATGCTGATGGGCCGGCAATATGGGGTTCCCCAGAATGTTCGTGCTCGCGCGACCTACGTTCGATCATCCTATCTGCTGACTATAGGTCGCCGATAATTCTCCAGACCAGACTAAGGTTCCTATGATAGCCCATACATTGTGGCGTATTGGTGCCTGTTCTGCTTGCTGTAATATTTTTACTGCTAGTGTGAGCTTTGAGTCATTGATTACACTCTGCTCGGTGGAAAGTGCGAACTTTTTATCAGCTTTACAGGCCATGTGCTGAAGCAGTCGCAAGGCGGCTCGAAAGCAAATACGCTTCAGCTCGAGCAAAGGCCGTCCATAAGATTGGCGCGAGCAAAGTCAATCCTGATGTGGCCTGGTACAGCTAAGATATTACATTAAAGTGTTATCAGTTTGTATGTAAAATGATAAATAAATCTGGCAACAAACTAGATTCACTTACGTAAGCGATATGCAATAATGACACGACATATATCGCTGTATGATTCAATACAGTCACGTCGGCACTGTGTGTGTTTGCACTCAGGATAGCTGTGAAGTGTAATTGATTACGGTTACCTACTGGTCTCGCTATTGGTTTGACCCCATGGCCCATACTCATTAGTATCGCCCCAAATTGTTATCGCCCCGTGCTGCTGTGGCCCGCGGTTGCCTATGTGTACCGGTGACTGTTGTATGTGATGGAGACTATGTGATAGAGCCCCTGTGTGATCAAAGCCCCGCTCTGCCCGCAGTGGATGTGGTGGTGAACGGAAGGCCCGTCAAACTACAGCTCTGTGATACGGCCGGTCAGGTGAGCGAGCACGCAACACTGCCTGGGGCACCATTCACAAGGCGATGGAATGGTAAAGCGTAAAGGCTGCACCATTTTACGGGACTGGTAGTGGGTGGACACTGGACAGTCGTGAAATAGGAATGGTTTGTTTAGGTGGTTAAACTAGATTGGTGTAAAACCGTAGCACTTGTTGGGTAGGTTAGTTCTCCACCGGTCTGAAACAAACGCGACGATATCGAGGCATTAAAAGGCGCTCTATGACGTAACGTGATAATTTCGATACAGCTGTAGTAAGATTTATATACCGAATGGAAAGTTTCCTGTATGCTGATGTCTAACGGTATAACCGGAGAGAACGATAGCCACTGGTCAGACCGCGGCCGTGCCATGGTCAGTGTAGTGTAGCCCGTTTCGCCACAGCCACCGATAGTAGCTCTATATCGGTAGGTCTATATCATCTATCTGGCCACCGCCACCGATAGCTACCGGACCGCCCGGCCGGTGACTCAAGGCACGGGTTATCGCGCGCGGTCGGACGGGGTCCATCGGTCGCCTCGCGGGGAGGGTCGCCCCATCGATCGATCGTACTGACCCGGAGGATGTGTCATCGGCCCGGCCGGCGCCGTCTGCCGCCCGACAGAGACAGCGCGGGGGGGGGGGACTTTTGTCGCTGGCACGTGTTTCTATCTACATTGGAGATCGTACCCCCTCATGCCATGGGATTAGTAGGTACTCCCGCGCCGTCCCACACATGCAGCTGTTACCAGGGAGCTGGGAACTGGGAATTTCGGATGCTCTTACTTAGGCGCCAGCGTGGGAGGTGCGCAAGTGGTCAATTCCTCCCCCTCCCCCCCCCCCCCCGAGTAGCCTCTTACCGCTCCCACGCATCTTCTCATAGTCTTAGCGATGCCTAGGTACTTCTGAAGTTACATTATTCATGTCATGGCGAGGTGATATATAATTAAGAACTGGGTCATAGTCAGTCTTAGGTGCATTCTAGCAAGTTTCGGTAAAACACGCTCCTGTTCACGCCCATGACCCCGCGCTCTGCTGCTATCCGGTGTGACCCTCCCTCACCGTGTTTCCGCTCCCCAGGAGGACTTTGACTGGCTGCGGCGGGTCTGGTACTCGGACACAGACGTCTTCGTGGCCTGCTTCAGCGTGGTGTCGCCGAGCTCATTCCAGAACGTGCCGCAGAAATGGGTGCGCGAGATCCGCGAGTACCACCCGCAGGCGGCCATCGTGCTGGTCGGAACACAGTCCGATCTGCGCTCCAACGTCAAGGTACAGCCAGATGTCCCCATCCCTAACCGCAGGAGATTGAAGGCAGGGGTAGGCAGTTGTGGTGTGGCAGACTTGTCAAAAGGGCAGGTGTGGTGTTTGCGGGTTTTGGCGGGTGTTGTTTCTCCAAGTCGATATCTGGCTTCATGGAATCATGGACTGGTTAATGTTCATCCTTGGGCTATTGGTTGGCTCAGGCGATGTTCACACTCGTACTGAGCTCTGCTGGCTGTAATCTGCTCCCCTTATTGCCGCTGGCTTCCATGTGGACGCTTCAGTGGCGCGTGTGACCTATGCCCTATGAGTGTCGACGATGTGCGACCTTCCAGCCGTCTTGGCGTACCTAGTCACTAACGCTGACCTCGTGTAGCCCCGAGTTACATTCATCTGTCGCCGTCGTGACCGTGTCCCGCCAGGTGACGCTGTGACCGTGTCTCACATTGACACTATGACTGTGTCATCACAGGTGCTAATAGAGCTGGACAAGTACCGGGAGGTACCGGTCACGGAGGCAGACGCCCGTCGGCTGGCACACAACATTGGCGCCGACACCTACATCGAGTGCTCGGCGCTGACGCAGAAGAACATAAAGGAAGTGTTCGACCAGTGCATTCTCAGCGGGCTGGAGGCGCGGCGCCGCCCTCCGCCGCCGCCGCCCGGCCACAAGAAGCGGCGCGGCTGGCGGCGCTGGCTGTGCATGTGACTGTGACTGCGAGTGTCTGTGAAGGGACGCAGGCGGAGCGCCCCACCGCCCAGGGACGGTCGCCGACCGGCGGCGGGGATAGCTCCGCAAAAGTGCCGCCGCATTTTCCACATACTGTTGTCGTCTATGTTTTACACCGTGTATAATGATAATTTTTATGTCTTTATCGCTGTGCCGCGTCGTTGAGAGCCGCTCGTTAATATTATGTTATATACTTAGTGCCTCAGAGTTGTGCCGCTGCCCTGGCGTCGAATACTCAGCGCTGCGCCGTGAGTAGTGCTGCGGGCGCCGGTGGCTGCAGCTCGGCAGTGTACTGCGGGGGGCTGTGCGCAGCTGGGGAGGGGCGGAGGACGTGTGGTCGGTGGAGGTCTGAGGGAGACAGAGGGCAGCTGCAGCCGGGGGCGGCGCGTTGTTGATGGTTGTTACTGGTGGCGGACCGACGGGTCCTGTACCGGCCCTATTGGGCGCGGCGGGTGAAGAGACCGGCGGCTTTCAGTGTGTGCCCGGGCCGGGTCGGCGGCCCCTGTGATGAGCGCTCGGCGCCCGGGAAACGGGCGGCCCCACGTGCCACTCAACGTGCCTGAATACAAAACGTTCCAGCTTTGATCGGCGTTCGTGGTCCAATGTCCAATGCCCAGGGCGTTGGTTTGGTGCCTTTCCCCGTACCGCCTATCCACTTCTGGTGAACAGATTGCGGGCTACGAGATTCAGCGTTTGGTTCAGCTCGGCTTGGTTTGGTTCTAGCCATGAGGACCGTGCAGCTAATGTGTACTCACAGCCGGTTATATATTGTCACATAACAACGACAGCAGTCCGTAACAAACCAGTTCAAGTGCGTCGGTCCGATCACGTTTCCCTTCATGCACCAAACCCGTCCAACAGAGATTCAAAGTCGCCCTGCAGTGACGGGGGACCGCACCTAATCCGCACACATCAGCAAACACAGCACACGACATCCACACGCACATGGATACACGCAGTATGCGTACGGCTAGTGCTTAGTTCTCGCACTGAAGCGTTGATGGGTATTAACGAATACGTCACACTGCATGGGATACACTGAAGACTGGACAGTCACAGTCCGTTTAGGAAGCTGGGAATCCGAGAGGCAGATAAGGAAGGAGAACGGTATATGTCGCTACAACTCTAGTGGGCGGGTAGGTCGAGGCGGATAGTGAAGGTAGGTAGGCCGTCCACAGAGCGGCGGTTAGACACAACCAGATCCGCAGTCTTCGCTTACATGGCGTGGTCTCAGCGGGACCCGTGCTCTGGACTGTCAGACCTTGACTCCTCAGTCGACTGGGTGGCCTCTCACGGAGGGGCCGTCCTCAGAAGGCCACAGAGGACGATCACTGAGGACGGAGAGAACTCACGGCCTCTCGGTCCTCAGTCCCTGCAGGTTCACGGCTTCTGTGTCTGTAGGCTCCCGGTCTCAGTCCTCGTCCGAGAGCACCGAATCTAACCAGTCGTCCTGCAGCAGAGCCGGCGCCGGGGCCGGTCCTTTGACGCTCTCTGTCGCCAGCAACGGCGCAACATCTCCACCCGGCCGGTTGGAGGGCGGCACTGTCTTCTCGGCAGGTGGAGTTGCCTCTGCCGGGGGCTCGGGCGCCTCCACAGGTGGCGCAGCCGGCTCTGCTGCGGGCGCCACGGCCAACGACGGCGCCGCCTGTGCAGGTGTCGCCACCTCTGTGACCGCCCCTGAAACAAGGTTAGGGTGAGGCAGGCGAGACGCGGTGTGATCATTTGGTGGAGGAGTAATTACACACTATTTCAAACCAATGTAACTTGGGTTCAGCATTCACGTCAGCTCAAGTCCATTTATAGCTTGCTTTTCATCAAAGTGCATTGTACTCAACATCAAGGACAAAACGTTCCAGACAAGGGATTCAAATGTCGTTAAAAAAAACTGACGCTGACTGGTGGTGATTAACCACGTGGGACCTCGTTATGAGTCCCAGCCATCGAAGCACACAGCCACTTTAAATAAAGGGCCCAACACAAACACTGTATATCCCTTCCTAGTTCCTTGGCCCCGGAGCCGCCCGATCGGCCAGCACACAAAACCTACCGTTGACGGTCGATGGCCGCTCCGCCGCCGCCGTCGGCCGCTCGGTGGCGGGCCTCAGTTCCCCGGCAGGGGTGGCGGCGCGC
Source organism: Amphibalanus amphitrite (assembly GCF_019059575.1). NCBI lineage: Eukaryota > Metazoa > Arthropoda > Thecostraca > Balanomorpha > Balanidae > Amphibalanus > Amphibalanus amphitrite. Next base: position 52,569 of record NW_024882646.1, on the reverse strand, counting down.
TCAGCGGGGCGCGAGGCAGCCGCACTTGACTGACACGTGTCGGCATCGAGGGTGAACTGGTGGAGTTCTTCCTCCTGCGTGCGGAGGTAAGGCAGAGGTCAGCGGACGGAGGACTTCGTACATCGGTCAGTGGACAAGCTGCGCGATATCTCCCACAGATTTAATGGTACTAAAGGTCAGGACTGACGGCCTTATTGGACTAAAAAAATAGCTTAGAAAGACGCATTGCACTGTGAATAATTATAAAGCAGCAGTAATCAAATTCAAAATTTAAATAGGTATTGCTATATTCAAATCCTGGAAAATTGACACATCATAAATATGCAGACACACACCTGTCAATCACCGACAAATGAGTTCCATTGACTAAAAAAAAAACAGCAGCCCACCCTACGAGGTCACTCTTGACTCTCGGCACCACGGCGGTCCTCACCGTGAAGTGGCGCTCGTCCACTCCGAGTCGCCGTGGCAGAGGCAGGCAGCTGAGCGCCGCTGCCGGCCGGTACGCCTCCAGCGTCAGCAGGCTGCTGCGGGCGCCGCCGCCAGCGCCCGACTCCAGCCACGAGCGCTCGCTGCGCAGCTGAAAGTGGCCGGCGTCCCCGGCTGTCGACAGGTGCACGGTGGGGTCACTGTCACACCCCACGGTTAGCGCCGCCCCTCACACTTCACTGGACGCATAATACAAAAACTGCATCGGTCATTCAGTTACAGCATTCAACCTTCAGAAAAGTAAAACAGCAGGATTCTGATTATCCACAAGTTAAACAAATGAGCCCAAAATAGGACTGGCTTAGTGGTAACAATCCACTGGCGACAGGACAGGACCGTCTACACCCCAGTGACCATACAATAAGCAGGGCAATTAAAAGCCCACCACTTGCCACACTGCAGGTACCATTATCGCGCCAGTTGCACTCACTGGAGGCGGCCAGCAGCTCCTCGAAGGTGTCGCCGCGCAGAAAATCCTCGTCGGGCAGCGTCGTCGTCTCCGCGTCCGGCTCCTCCTCGTAGCGGTGCCAGTTGCTGTGGATCTCGCGGCGCCGGTAGCGCGCGGTGTCCGACGGCGGCGGCGCGGCCGGCTCCAGCACGCGCGGACCCTGACTGTCCGTGGGCGGAAGCGGCGCAGCCGCCGGGGTCTGCGGCGCTACGGAGGGAGTCGGCTGTGCCACCGCAGGGGTCTTCTGGACGTGCCCTGAAGGCTTCTGAGACCCTGCAGGCTTTGGCGGTGCCGTTTTGGGTCCATTCCTCCTCTCATCACGTCTTCTATTGCCTTTTTTATCAGGACGCATTGGATTTCTATGAGGAGCTTAGATAAGGAGTAACCTCTATTTATTTATTGAGTATGCTGATTGCTGCGCTGAACTGGAGAACCTGTAGATTGGAATAGTCAATTCATAGACTGCTGAAATAGCGTGACTAAAAGCAGCAAGTACTGTGCATACTCAATAGAAGATATCACCTTCACATTTTCAATCAATTATTTCTAACCACAACCAGAGTTTGCTTGTACTTTGTAGCATGTAAATGGTTAGTGGTAAGCCATAAGATGAATAATTACAAACTTTACAATAATGTGTCTTGATTATGGCACTGCAAATGTGTTCCTAAATCCACATGTTCCAGCCACGACAATTTTAGTAACAATATGAATAACATTATCAAATCAGTATAGGTATTTGTAGATTAAAGGGACCCTCCCACCCAGGGGTGTCGTTTTCCGAAAATGATTGGTAGTGCCCAAAGGCGGCGGCTGGCTATATATGACGGGGCTTACAAGGTAGGGTACCCCCAAATCTGCCTTTCTCATCGGATTTCGGCCACTTATTTTTCGCCCTGGTCATTGACAAGACTAACCGAAATCTAAAAAAAAAACACACAAAAAAAAAACTTTGGAAATCTGGGTCAACACCGGACGCCATGCACAAAACGTGCAGTTATATAGGCAATAGTGTCGGAGGAATGCACGCCATTCTGAAAGAGGCCCACATCGACTTAAAAGGACGGCTGTGCTGAAAGGGGACAGGAACAGCTTTGAGGGCCCAAGCCGACTAAAAAAGACGGCTGCGGGGCCAGGAACGGTTTTAAAGACCCACGCCAATTGAAGGGTTCGACAACTAACGAGGACTGGAAACACAACGATAGTTAGAAAGACCTGCTTGCCAAAATAAAAGGATGACAGTACGAGGGGCGTTCAGAAAGCTACGGGCCCGACCATGAAGGAGCAGAGAGATACAGCATCGACTCATTAGACCAAAAAGTTCATTTATTCAAATAAACACCGTTAAGACAAACACGTTTCGCGCAGCGCTTCGCGAGAGCCCTCAAGGCCTCCATTACCAAGTGGGTTTTGGACCCATCCTGCACGTCCAAGACGGCTGATTTCGTCTCCCTGCTGTTAGCGAGGTTGCCGCTGCTAATTTTCTTATGTTGGGGAAGAGGTGGCAACCACTAACCAGAGTGTGCAAGGTTCGGAGAGAAAAAAGTGGATGCGACAACTACTCGAAGCTCATCGCTTCACTGTTCGTCATCCCGCCCATGTACGCAGGTGCGTGGTCGCGGATCAGGTGCACACTTTACGTCAGCTTCCCTATAGCCTCTCCTCGATGTTTATCGAATGGACGCACATCATCAATTGTGTGCCCCTGTTTTGGAAAGTTGACGAGCGGAGGGGGGTCGCATCGACCCCTCCCCCCTGCCAGGCCGTGTTATGAAAAATGCCCAGGGCGAGGGTTAACGCTTGGTGCCTTTTCTGCACTAACTACTATGAAACGAATCACTGCTCTCTTCTGGGCGTCGCCCATCCTATCCGAAATGGCGAACTATGCTACGAATAGAAGCCCGAATCAATCACAGAAGAGACTTAATTAATGGCCACTTACTTAATTTGCGTAAATGGACATCCCAATAACACATCATTTAACACACCGCCTTGCAGGCCAAAATTCCAACTCCTTCATTGTTCGGCCCGAAACTTTTTGAACGCCCCTCGAAGTTACGAGCTTCAGTTTTCGGGGTCTGATGCGGTAATGACCTGGCGTTGAACCCTGGGGAATCAGGCTGCATCACCCACTCAAATCAATATACCTATGGCCTATTCTGGAGCACCGCGGCACCTTCCGAAGTCGGTGTAGGGCCTCCAGCGGCTGGTGTGGAGACGGATCGGGGTGTATTAGGGGCGGTCGCGTGGTATGCGGGACTCAGAGGCAGTTATGGACCTCTATAACCAATTGCGTTTTCGAGCCTCTTAAAATCCATTAAGGACCGGAGTCCTAGACACGTGAAACCTCATTGTCAGCTACATGCACCTACTGTGGCTAGAACCTTATTTATGTACTTGCATATGTGTTTATTTAATATTTGCTTATCTGTTTATTTTGATTTTTTATCAACTGATAAGTGACAAAAGATTGGTAGGGCTCAGCGAACATTGGTAGGGCCCAAATAAACATTGGTAAGGCTCGGGCCCTACCAGGCCTATACAAAACGACGCCCCTGCTCCCACCTTCAAAAAAGTTAATGAATTGGCATGAAAGTGATGTCGCTCGGTTCAGAAAGAGCAAAAACGAATATCTACCAAATTTCATCGAAAAATATTCACCGGTTTTCAAGATATTAGACTTTTACTTCTGTTTACTTTTTGGGATCTCCGCTGTTCCTAGCGACTTTATTTGAAAGTGCGGCATTTGTTTGCGCGCAAAGCAGCATATACCACCGCGTGCTACAAAACGTTTTAGTCAAACATTTAAAAATCGTTAGATACCTGCGCTGACGTCACACATTCAGAGGGGTATTCCTATGCATTAGCCCCTCTGAATCAAAATGCTGCAATTTTGAAATTCAATATTTCCGATTTAAGGCATTTCTTGATGTTGTGAGTGCCGAAACCGGTAATTGTGAGCCAGGGACCCCATTTTAGCTATCTCAACTCAAATCTTATGTTAAGGTGGGAGGGTCCCTTTAAGTATGTAGATAGATACCTAACAAGTCCAGTATGAATAGACTCTGGCTGGTGACCTTGTAGCATCTCACATTTAAACATTATTTATTTTTGAATGAAGCTTGTATATCTGCTGCGTACAAATTACACTTATCACACAACACACAGCACTTTGAGCATAATTCTTAGAACACGAGCTAAAAATTATTTTTCCTAGCTTACAGCAACAAAGGAAATTATCAAGGGAAACAAGAGGTTGAAATGCTGGGAGCCTTAGCTGGGTCCAACATAAACTTCTGAATCAACAACTGTTGAATAGTTACCCAACGACATTGATTTGATATGATATAATCGAACCCAACAGGGCAGCCACAGCATGTATAGCCAGTGGCAGATCCAGGGGGGGGCAAAATGGGCATTTGCCCCCCCCCCAAACGGCATAATTTTAACATTACGCCTATGGATGATGCATGGAAAAACTCGATAAATTGTTATGGTTTGCCCCCCCCCCCCAAAAAAAAAACTCTGAGCTGGATCTGCCTCTGTGTATTGCTATGGAAAATCAAGATCAAAACAAAATTGGAATAAAATTCTCTCTAATCGAATCCTAGGACATAGGAAGGTACAAAAAAACTTATCAATTTGAATTAATTGATTTATTAAATACGTAGGTATCCAGTAATAAAACACACTTCTTCGTCGATGGTTCTTCAGAGCAACTTCAGAGCAAGGCCATATATAGTCTTCAGAGTACCTTGCTTGGTGCCTGGTGCCTCTGCCCTGCAATTGCTTGCAAGCAATATTTAGGGCCTTGCAAGCAATAATCTTGCAATATCGCCAACGGGGGGGGGGGGCCAGGGGGGGCTAAGGGACCGTGTATATCACACCACGGTGAGATTTACACAATACCGGCCATTTGTGTAAATCACACCCATCCCGGTGTGATATACACAAAATCTACTACGTAGTGTAAATCACACCCGGGTGAGGAATACACAGAGAGGGCAGCTGTGTGTATATCTCACCACGATGTGACGTCATAGCAACGCTGAACGTCCATTGGTCAGAGCAGTGACTCTGCTCGCCCATTGGTCAGATCAGACTAAGCACTACGAATATTCCGGCGGGATTCCGGGCGTCCTCTCTCTCGAAATCAGCTGACCGCCTGGCCTAGTGGTGAAGGTGCTTGCACCATGATACGAATGTTGCGGGTTCGAGTCCCGTCGGTGCGGGCGCTTTTTCCCGCATTTTCGCTTTTCCTTGGTAGCGGTGGGTTTGCTGCCGACCGACAAGTTTAAAAGCACCAATACAATATGGAAAGCGACGTCTGAATGCTCGTGGCGAAGCGGTGCAGTGCCGAAGGCAATGCCTTAGGAGAGATTACAGGCAATGGTAAGTCAAATATTTTTAGGTTAAGTGGTTGTGTATCTGGCTTCAGGCCGAAGGCCTGAAGCCTGATGCACAACCACTTAACCTAAAAATATTTGACTTACCATTGCTTGCAATCTCTTCATGCGAGTACCTTCTTCCTCATCCACGGGTAGGCAAAAATCAGTAGGTCAGGTTAGGTTAGGTTAGGTTAGGTTAGGTTAGGTTAGGTTAGGTTAGGTTAGGTCAGGTCAGGTCTAAGGTTTGGTTAAGTGTCTTGTTACCGTGCCTACTGTGTAAATCTCACCGGCAGGTGCTGCGTGGTTTGACACCCAGGTGTGATTTACCCACTACCGAGCACACAGTGTATATCACACCCTGGTGAGATTTACACATTGGCTAGGCCTACTGTGTAAATCACACCCAGGTGCTGCGTGGTTTGACACCCAGGTGTGATTTACACACTAGGAGCACATTGTGTATATCACACCATGGTGTGATTTACGCATTTGCCGGGCCTACTGTGTAAATCACACCCAGGTGCTGCGTGGTCTGACACCCGGGTGTGATTTACACACTAGGAGCACATTGTGTATATCACACCCCGGTGTGATTTACGCATTGCCGGCCCACTGTGTAAATCACACTCCGCGTGGTGTGATATACACAGGAGTAGTGTATTGTGTAAATCACACCCGGGTGCACTATGGTTTGCCTATGCAAAATTATTTCGGTTTGGGCCTAAATTGCTGACCATGGAGAATCAAAATGAAGTATTTCCATTAAATGCATGTCCCTTGCAAACTTCGCGATGCATGATAATTGCAGCTTGAAGTGCCCACCCTATGAAGATGTCAACTTATCAGGGTCCTAGACATTAGTGATGGGAGGTTGGGGCAAGATTACTTTACTACTCGGTTGGGGCACCGGGCACGGAAGAGAGAACTGTGTCCGTGGCTGCAGGCGCGTAACCACGAGTCTGAAGTTACTGGGGACCACATGGAGGGCCGTGAAGACAAAATATGATATTTCAGGATCAGCCTTCGCCGGAGTGTGTGTGTGGGGGGGAGGGTGGGGGGGGGGGGGGGGGCGTTTTTGGCCACACCTCCCAGTTTTTTTTTTGCGCGTGTAAGGAAAACCGCGGCGCGCACCGCCGTGAAACTTGGTATAGCTTATGATACCTCAATTTCGCATCGTGTGTGAAAAAAATTGACCCCAGGTCACCTAAGGTCAGGTCACCAGGGCAAGTTATGTAACCATGCCTCTAAAAACTTTGTGACTTTGTCATTCCTATAGTTTACATCCCAGAAGTTTGAAACTCGAGCTTTTACTTGAGGACATCAGTATGACAAATTCGTATACCTATCTCAAAGTTTTCACATCGGTGACCTAAAGTCAGGTCAATTTTACGACTCTTCATTATAGGTCATTGGAAGGAATGCAAAACATTGGAAAATTGAAATGCTTTTCTTTGGCCGAAAGAAAACACATTCAAACACCGTGACACAGGTAAACATGACACACTGAACCGGAAAATTGCACCTGTGACCGCTCTATGCCCCTCAGCTCATCTTAGGTCATGAAACATCTCCAACAGTTTTTTACCACAACTTTAGGTAGAACCATGCTAGAGCGCTGAAAACATGAATGTGTTCAGCTCAACAATACCGATCAAATGACATGCAATATGACCTAGGGGCCAAATTTTGAAGTTGACACAGTTCATTCGACGCGTCTCGACGAGACAAATGCGATGCCGGTAAAATCAGCGTCGTACAAGTTTGAAGTCCAAAGCTATTATGAAATTTATGATGCAAAACCCTTTTCCGCAAAAACGCCAGCCTGGAAGCTAAAACGTTGACCGTAGGTCAAATCTGAGAGCATTACTCAGAAAGTCCTTTAAAAGCGCTATCGAATGCGCTTTTTTCCCGCAGCATTGCAGCTCTACTGGTTCCTGGGGCATTCCACGTCAAATCAAACACCGAAATCCGTCATCCCCTTCGATTTTTATGAAAATTTATAGGCAGACTGGGCATGGTTCAAAACTGAGTTACGTATAATATTTTCGAAATTTGATAACGTATCGCTGAGATATAGGTCATCGAATATAGCGAAAAACGTCACACATCAATTTTTTAAATGGCTATAACTCTGGTTCCTTTTCTGGTATCAAAATGATATTAACAGGGTCTTATTGGCAATTGATAAGGCTTTGATTTTTAATTATAGAATTAAATTGAAGTGACCTTGAAATGCATTTGATCTTGAATTAAAACAGAAAAATTTAAATAGCAAAAAACACGTCACCTTCGATTTGGGTAATTTTTACATATTATGTCCGTCACAATGTTCCTAACCATCTGTGAAAAAATTGGAGTGGGCCATTCATAACATTCGCGGCAAACGCCGTTTTCATGCATCAACATCACGCAACCGCGCGTGACCTTGAAAGACAGAGTCAAGACATGCTTGCTTGTGTACACTTTCTGAAATGAATGATTGCTGATTAGTGATATCCCAAACTCTGCGAGAATGGAAATGCATAGTCATCGTAGTTAAGCATTCACGTTCCATAGTAAAAGTGTCTCAGGCAAACGGCATTTTGCGGTGAATTTTGAGCCGTGTGGAAATGCATCATGAAGTAAATTCAACGAAAACATTATCAAGCAACGATATCTTCACGTCTTTTGATCTTCACTATACGAAAGAACATACATTTTTTAGTATGTATGGTGAATTTCTAGTTAATCCAATAATAAATATGGCAGTTAGAGGCCTGCTAAGAGTAACATGTCGCCGGCTGAGGCGGGCTCGGCCGATGCGGGAAACGCAGCAATCACAATTTTGTGTTTACATGTTCATATTTCAATTGTTTACCAACCGATTTTCAAAATTCTTTCACCATAAGATTGCTTGTACATTTCTTAGTCTTCTCACAAAATTTGACGCGAATCGAACGTAATCAGCGGTAGGGAGCGCGATGTAAAGACGGAACCGTTCCGTTCCGTCCCGGCACAGTCTACAATTCAGGCGGCGCGTAGCGGTCGGCGCCGGCTACCGAGTCGCCGCGTTGCTGCGGCGACAGGATGTTCACTTTACACCGCTATTACTAGAACAGTTGTCTACCGATTTTCTTATTGCTTGCACGATGAGATGTCCAATTCCATTCTTGACAGGAAGCCGTAATTAATTTCGCATTAATCTTATAAGATATTGGCGAAAAACAGGAGGGGTGGGCGAAATTCGTTCTTCCCCTCCACTGCGCGTGCTAACATACGTTTGCATATGTGCAAATTTCTTCAAAACTTATGAATGGCCCACTCTAATTTTTTCACAGGTTGTTAAGAATATGGTAGGCAATAAAATATATGAAAATGAGCCAAATCGAAGGTGACGTGTTTTTTGCTATTTCAATATTTGTGCTTAAGAACAGAGTTAAGCAAATTTCAAGGTCATATATTTAAGTAGGTGCAATTCTAAACAAATGCTTAAGAAATTACCTAAACAGTAAGGCTTATTTCATTCAAATCAAACAAGTACATCCAAAGTTATGGTGCTTCAAAAATATAAAGATGCAACATTTTGTAAAAATTTGATGCTCTATATTTAGAAGACCTGTGGTCAGAATGTGCAAAAAATATCCATGTAATGTCCGGGGCCACACAGGAACTCGCTCACAAATTTATAATGAAATCGCTGATGGTAAGGTGCAAAACAGACGATTTTTGTTCGATTTGACGTGGAATGCCCCTCCTGACTTATGCGACGACTTGTGAAAAGTTTACAAAATTAGGAACAAAATTTCGTGAAAAGCTTACATTTGGTGACCTGTAGTGACCTCAGCGATGACCTGATCAAAAAATGATGAAGGTAATTCGGAAAGATACTGTAGCGAGCTATCTGTTGCTTTTTACCTCGTCTTTCTAGCTTGCTTACTTTCCGAGATAACCTGGTGTGGCCAAAAAGCCCCCCCCCCCCCATGGCGAAGTTGGTTGAGAGGCCAGGCGCTGGTTAAACAAAACATCCATGGTTATGTCTTACGTTGGCTACATATCACTTACTCTTTACTTTATTACTTATTACTTACACGTCGATTTAGAGACAATATTTCACTATTTAAGCAAATTGAGGTCGTCAGTTTTACTGGGGACGGTCCCCAGTAACCCAAAAGTTACTGGGGACCGGTCCCCAGTGTCCCCAGTGGTGGTTACGCGCCTGCGTGGCTGTGAAGTTGTCGACATTTGCAACCAGCCTGAATCAAGCTAATGGATAAGGAAACTCATCTCACGTCGTATAAAGCTTTTCACTAGGTCGGCCATATCTGGTCACGACCGTTATCGAGGTCAAACCGTGTACCTAACCGTGTAATATACCTAACTATTCTATTTTTCACAGTGTATATAAATATCCATTTTTTATAAGTATCTATTTTTACACCTATTACCTACTGCTTATTCAATATTGGTCATCTAAAGTTGATATCGTATTTACATGCCTACATCAGAGGTTGTTGCACAAAATGTTCATTAGATCGATCCACCCTGGTGACCTTGGTACTGTGAAGCCTTTAGTTGTGTATACCTACACTAACTGAATGTAACCCACATGACCCTGCCTAGCCTGCCCGACACTGCCATGACCATTTACAGCCTACAGGCGGCTTTATAGTATGGATATCTTCATTATGCTCGTCATCCGTCTGATGCTGGGATCCGGTGATGCACATGCCTCCTCAGGTAAGAAATCACAACGCAATCGGTACCTACGATAATAGCTGTTTTCGCGACGGGCTATCTGCTGAATGCATATAATTTGACCAAATCTGCACCAAATCTGCACTTAATCTGCATCAAGTGACAAGTGTGTACCACATGGCCGTAGTGAAAACTGAAAACTGCTTATAATCTTTCAGATGTGCCGCGAATGAAAATGTAGTTAGTGAGTAAAAATGTAGTTCGATTCATTTCGCGGCAAGTTATTTGGTGATTTAGCCCTCGCATGTGTAGGGGGGGGTCGGATGGACCCCCCCCCATGGTTTTTCGCGAATAACTCGCGTAAAAAGCGGCCGATCGCGACGAAACTTTCAGTACCCTCTCATTGATCAATTTTACACCTACCCTGAAAATTTCATGACCCTGACCCAAATGACCTTTGACCTGTGACCTCTTTTCCGAGACCATGTTTGGCCGGAATCGCGATTCCGCGTATGTCGGCTCGCATTAGCCGCGCGTTTGCAAGCTTTTCGTGGTTTCAAACGTTCAAATATGTGATTTGATGTTGCTCCCATGCATTAGAATGGGTGTCAAGGTCACCTGAAGGTCAGGTCAGGTCATTGACTTTTGGTGACCTCGGGTGACCTCGGTTCACTTTTTCGAGTTTTACATGTTTCTAGGCTAGTTTTTGGAGCTGAATTCGAATTTAGCAACCATTTGAACATTTACGAAGTAGTTTTGGTGCCTTCGTAACATGTTACGAAGCTGTCAGAGGCGGTTGACACATACTACGAATACCCGTCACAACCCCTACTGGTTGACCTGACCTGACCTGACCCGACCTGGTCTAAATGCTTAAAGACATCATCTGTGATCAAAACTAACACGATATTCGTGATCAGCACCCCGAAAAACCCCTCAGCCGCCACACTTTACGACTTTCTAATAGGTCCCGATTTTCCCGACTTTGGGCCATTGACCTGACCTGGAAGGTCAACCAATGACCTAGGACCTTAAAATTGGGTATCATCGGCTTCCTCTCGTCACGGGCAACACGCTCGTTTTTTCCGCGAAGCTCTAGCTCGATCAGGGGCCAAACGACCCCCCCCCCCCCCTACACATTAGAAGCTGGCAAACGCCGCACACATGCGAGGGTTAAGTGACTAAATAATGTATAGGCGTGAAAAACATGAGTATTTACTCAGGCATTCCAGAGCGCGCAGAATCCCAGAATCTTCTTATATGTTTAAGATCAACGGGACCGGGTTATTCGCACTGCACTTATAACTTATAACGCCTACTCTCCTCGTAGACGGATTCATATTCGATGTCAGAGGAAGAAATCAATTCGGCAGCAATGCGAATTTTAACGAGGCAGCGCTGGAGAAGGCTCGACGGTTATTGCGGAACCGCACTCTCACCGTGGCTACGATACAGGTGAGATGATGTTGGTAAGAAACGGACACTCATCGTGGCGTCAATACAGGTGAGATGTTATTGGCGAGAAACGGACTATTACCGTGGCTACGGTACAGGTGAGATGTTACTTTATTGGTGAGAAACGGACTCTCACGGTGACATACGACACAGGTGAGCTGTTAGGTACCCTGTCATCGGTGAGAAACAGACTCTTACTGTATGTACGATACGACTAACGATACGATAACGTACCCCACTGTACAATACAGGAGAGACGTTAACCGGTCATTGGGGACTGAGCCGGACTCCGAAGCGGTTACGTTATACCTATACAGGTGACATGGTAGGCGCGACCGGTTACAAATGAGGAATGAGGCATCGGGGTGTTGAAACGTCTTCTAGACATTTATTGAAAATGATGGCTTGGCGAACGACTTCAATCAGCAATAAACACTGTCAAAATTGAAACAAATTAGCCAACGATTGTTCGTTTCCTAAAGCGATGACTGATCGCTGAGCATGAAACAATGTCATGGCGGTGCTGACGAACATTCTTTTGCCCGCGCCCCAGTGGCGGTCTCAGCCAACTTCGCCCTAGTGGGGGGGGGGGGGGGCATATGTTACCACCCACCTCTAACTCAAAAACTAAGAGGGCCAGAAAGACGCGGTAAAAAGCAGTCGATAGCTCTCAATGCGTACGTTTGAAAGTATTTTTTGTCATTTTTCACCTTAGAGCAATATTGGGGTCACCAGAGGTCATCAAAGGTCAAAATTTGCCAATTGTCATTATATTTTTCAGAAAACATGCCGCTATCTCAGGACCTATGGTAGCTAGAAAAACGCATGGAAAAACAATCGATAGCTTTTGAACTCTTCTTTTGAAAAGGTTATTATCAATAGGTATTGACCTCAGGTCAACGGTTTAGCCTCCAGAGGTCAAAAACTCCAAAAATAGCTGTTTTTACGAAAAGTATTTTTCGACAATAACTTTCGACTACAAAAAGCCACGACCTTTCTATTGCCAGAATCGTGTTCCCCTCGCCGAGACGCGTCGAATGAACTATAATTTGACCTTGAAAGGTCAACTTGAAAATTTGACCTCAGGTCAAGGTCATGACCTGACCGGAAAAGGTCATGTTGCATATCAGTCGATGCGTCTCAACAAGACAAGCACAATGAGACCATCCCCAGTGTTCTATCTCTTTCCAATCGCGGGTTATTGGCAAAAAAACTAGCCTCAAATGACCTCGGATGACCTTTCTAGAGGCTATCAGCAAAAATGACACCTTGGTCATCACGAGTGGACTAAATCATTGTGATTCTAAAGTATTTGGACTGTTCCTATGCGTACACACGGATCTAGAGGCATTTTCATTTTTCTCCATTGACTTGTAATGGAAAGGTCACGCCACTGACCTGACCTTAGGTCACGGATATAAAAAATCCGAGACATACACATTGTAGGCGCTCATAACAGCATGCAATCCACCAAGTTTAAAACCTTTCTGACAAACACTGCAGGCTCACCTAGAAGTGCTCACCTAGAAGTATAGGAAGAGGCAAGAGAGCTAGGATGGCTCGTTAGGATGCTGCCTCCTCTCAGTCATGTGTTGGTCATAGCGTGTCTTGAATGTTGATATCGTCTTGCTTTGTATCACGCTGTTCGGTAGGGAGTTCCAAGTGCTCGTGACTCGCGCAGAGAAGAACATCAGCCTTTTCTTGGTACGATGACGCAATTTCTTCAGCTTGAGTTTGTGTCCTCGCGTTCTTGGATCGTTGACTCCAGGGTCGAGTACGAGAAGATGCTCATCTACTTTGTCGAAGCCTTTGAGGATTTTGAACACTTGTATCATATCGCCTCTTGCTCTCCTCTCCTCCAATGTCGTCAGATCCAGTTTTCTTAGTCTTTCCTCGTATGGTAGGTGAGACAAGTCAGGTATCATCTTTGTGGCTCTCCTCTGTACTCTTTCGAGCTTGTTGATGTCCTTCCTTAGTTGGGGGGACCAGGCTTGCACAGCAAATTCCAGCTTGGGTCGGACCAGGGCCTTGTACAGTGCTGGAAGGGTATCCTTATCGAGACAGGTGAATGCCCTGCGAATTCGTCCAAGCATCGAGTTCGCTGCAGTGGCTGCTGCTGCCACCTGGTCTGCCACCTTCATGTCGTTCCGCACCAGGACACCCAGATCCTTCTCCCTGCAGGTTATCTGGAGGGCACTGTCCCCTAGTGTATATGGGCTGGACGGATTCTTGTTGCCGACATGCATCACTTTACATTTGTTCTCATTGAATTTCAGTAGCCATTTGTTGCTCCAGTCGTTGATTGTGTTCAGATCCTCCTGCACGAGTTTGCTATCATCCTGGTTCCTGATTCTGCTGTAGATCTTGGCATCATCTGCGAATAGTTTCCCTTTAGAGTTAAGACCATCAAGAATGTCGTTAATATAAATTAGGAATAGCGTGGGCCCGAGGACACTTCCTTGCGGAACGCCGCTCCAAACTCTTCTCCAGGTCGAGTAGGAGTCGTGTATCACAACTCTCTGCTCACGATTCTCTAGGAAATTGGCTATCCACCTCTTTACTCCTCCCACTATTCCTGCACCTTCCACCTTCACCAACAAGTGAGCATGCGGGACCGTATCGAACGCCTTCTTACAGTCTAGGTAGATGACGTCAGCACAGTGCCCTTCGTCCAAGATATCCTCTACATCTGCAAAATATTCCAGAAGCTGGGTAAGACAGGACATTCCACGTCTGAATCCGTGTTGGTGACTAGAGATAAAGTTGTTCAGTTCCAGGTGCTCGATTATCCTTTTCTGTATCAGTCTCTCCAGTAGTTTGCAAACCACTGAAGTTAAACTGATGGGACGATAGTTTGTGGGATCTGTCTTGCTTCCTTTTTTGAATATCGGGGTAATGTTTGCCCTCCTCCAGTCTTCCGGGACCACCCCAGAACTGAGCGACTTCATGAACAGCAGATGTAGGGGTTCACAAAGAACTCTGGCACATTCCTTAAGGACCATCGGGTGAACGCCGTCCGGACCAGGAGAAGATGACGTCTTGAGAGCTGCCAAAGCACCCTCAACTTCACCAACTGTCAGTTCGATGTGCTCCAAACTGGGACGAGTAGGGCCTGTCACATTGGGAGTTCTGCAATCTGTCACCCTGGTGAACATCTTCTCAAATTCTCTGTTCATTACCTCGCACGTCTCGGTCAAGGTCCTGGTCATTTCTCCATTTGTCTTCTTGACATATGTGATGTCCTCTTTGATACATGTCTGACTTCTGGCATAGGCGTAGAAGGCTCTTGGGTTCTCCCGCACCTCTTTGGCTAGTTTGTGCTCAAACTCGTACTTGGCCCTTCGCACCGCTGTTGTCACCAGGTTTCTTGCTCGTTTGTATGAATGCATTGCCTTCTGAGTCCTTTTCTTCCTATACTTTTTCCATGCTGTTTCTTTCTTCTCGATTAGATGCAGTACTTCCCTTGTCATCCACTTCTTCTTGTTTTTCCACCTCTCCTCTTGACGCATAGGGACTGTTTTACTCACAACTTCATTGTAATGGCTCAGAAAAACAGCCCAGGAGTCGTCAACGTTCTTGCCAGAGAACTGTTGGCTCCAGGGATGTGAACTAAACAATTGTCTGGCAGTATCATAGTCACCTCTGAAGAATACTCTCCTCCTCCTTGGTCGAACCATACTTCTATCGTTCTCGATGAGCATTTTAAATGTCAATACACAGTGATCGCTTTTGCCAATGGGGGCCTGATACTGAATGTCTTCTATTTCAAGTGGATGCTTAGTTAGTATCAAGTCTAGGAGTGAGGGTTCATCCAAGCCCCTTGACCGTGTGAAGTCCCTCACATGTTGGTACAGGAAACCATCCTGGCAAGCATCATAGAATCTCGCCTGATCACTATCCTGAGATCCGTCAACAGAATCTGCTTCCCAATTTATCCCTCTGTAATTAAAATCACCACATACCAGGAGCTGGTCTGATTTGAAATCACATACTTGGGTGATGAACTGACACAGCTTGTCATTGTTATCATGAGAGGCGTTTGGGGGTCGGTAAACACATGCCAGTAAGGCTGTCTTGTTCCCAGTTTTGAGTACACATGAGATTGTTTCAACATTTTCCCACCTTAAGCCAGGCGCCTCCCATGCAGTAAGATCTTTACGGACCATTAACAGCACACCTCCTCCTTTTCCAAATCCTCTATCTCGTCTGAACACACGGTAGTCATCACAGCCCTGGAATTGTGACACCTCATCCGACAGTTTGGTTTCAGTGATAAATACTATGTGTGGGCCTTCTCTGGTTATTACAGCAATCAATTCAGCACACTTGACTGCATTCATCCCATCAATGTTGGTATACACACATTTCAGGGCAGAAATATCCACAACTTGTGTAGTCTTGTTGGTTCTTACATTTTTTGAACTGTTCTGTTCCAGACTACTTCTCTTCTCTGGGTACGACACGCCCTTGAAATATCATGTGGGTGTCCTTACCTTTCTTCCGGAGTTCTTCCCTTAGTTTCCATTGTTTTTCTCGTTCTTCTTTTGAGAGATCCTTTGTCAGAAAGATGTTAGGGAATCCCTTTTCTCTCAGCAGGAACCTTTTCTTCAGTATCATCTCAGCATCTTGTTGATTGTTCATTTTGATCAGCAGCAGTCCAGGCTTTCTGTTCACTTCGTTGGGGTCAACAGCTCTCCTCCGTAGGCGGAAACCCTCCACTGCTTTCACCTCGTCTGATTTGCCACAGATGGTTTTGAACATCTCGTTGACTTTGATGATGTCCTCTTCCTGCTTCTCAGATGTCTCAGGTTTGGTGCTTTCAGGAAAGTTGTGTACGATTATATTCATTGATCTGTCGATACCTCGCTCTTGCACAGCTTTTTTCAGTACATCCGAGCTTTCACCAATTCTTTGTTCCATTTTCTTGACACCATCATCTACTTTTTTGTCAATGGCACTTGTTACAAGACCTTTGACTTCCTCCAGCTTCTTGCTGATAGTGAGTTCTGCTTCTTTAATTTCCATTTTCATCTGCTTCGCAAACTGTGTCTTTTCATGGAGGAACACTCTGCATTCATGACAAATCCAGAAGATATCATGCTCGGCTATAGCGTTGAAGGCCTTCTCCGTCAGTTCCTGACACCTCGGATGAAACCATTCCTCGCATGATTCACACTGAATGGCAGACTCATTTCCTTTTATAGATTTGCCACACGATTTACGCCCACCTTTGCACGTGTAGCTTACCTTTTGGGTGCGTTTTCCTTTTTTGCCAGCTTTAGACCAAGATTGGGCATCGTCATCATGTTCACTCACATCAGAATCAGAGTCACTTACTGTCTGATGATCAGTATCATCAGTGTCGTTGAAAATACCTGTACTCAGTTTTTCTGGATCCTTCTTGGCACAAGAAACCACAACTTTTTGAATTTTCTGCTTTTTGGACTTTTCCGACACGTTTTCATTTTGATTCTGTGTCGTTCTCGGCGCATTTGCCGCTCTTCTTTTTGTCCGTTGACCACCCACCATTTCGTGTTCAATTTGACCGTCGGCAGCAATGACAGCGGTAGGATATTAGGGGTTGGCAATCGGCAGCGGGGGACCGGAGGCACGTCCGCCCGGGACGGAGGTCGAGAGCAGACTCCCTGGACATGATTGCAAACTTTTTAGGCTTGGTCAGTTAACTTGACCTGGTGACCTGAACTGACATGACCTGGGGTCAAAAATTTCACACATTGTCCAAAATTGATGTACCAAAAGCTATCCCCAGCGGCGCGGCGCTGCGCGCCGCGGTTTTTTATTCACACGCAAAAAACGCGACAGGGTGGTAACATATGCCCCCCCCCCCCACTGGGGCGAAGGTTAATCATTCAGGGCTTATAAATACAAATGTATGAATTCTCAATTCCATTGCACAGAGTGATTCGCGATCGTTAGAACGGACTAAAAGAAGCGGAGAAAAGCGATCATTTGTACGAAACACATGCGCAGTTGCTTTACAGCATGGGCGAGAGGAGTACCTATAGTCGGGCTGGCAAGAGTTGAGGACTGAAACCAAGACAAGAGCAATGCACAAAATAATTGAATAAAAACTGAAAAGCAATTTAACTCTTGAGTGAACCTAACAAAAACTGTCGAGTGAATCAGAGCTCGCAATGTTCTAGGTACGCGCGCTGGCAGGCTTTTCCGAGATCAGTCACTTTGCCAAGCATACTATCCTACATAGCTGCCTCTGAAACCGAACGTCACGGATGAAAACGAACGTCACGGATGGCTGGTGTGCAGCTGCACTGTGCACTGTGTATACTGTGTAGTTACCTACAAAGCAAAGCAATGACCGTTTTTCTTGTTTCAGCGGCCTCCAATGACGATCTTACAGCTCAACAAGGAAGGAGATATCGTCGGATATAAAGGATTCTGCTTTGAGATGCTGAAAACGCTCATGCAGAAATATGACTTCAAGTAAGTTTGCGTCAGTGAGTGGACCCATATGTACATAAACGTTCAAATTTGTGACTTTGTTCGATGTTCGAATCGTTAAAAAGGTGTAATATTTGTATAAAATATTTTTAAAAAGCGCTCATAGGTCAAAACCTTCTTTGGCTTCATTTTGACAATTATTTATATTGTCTTTCCAAAGAGTATTTTCCTTACATCGGTCTAGCCGAAATGCAGCACGTAAGTACAGTGTATGTACATTGTACTGTACTGTGTGTAGTACACACATAGGCTCGACTCGGCTTAAAAAAGATAAACAACAAAAATAGGTATCTAATTAAAACAGCATTGACGTGAGCATAAGCCGGCAATCACCGGCAAGACATGCATTTCTATAACTAGTCGATTTTATCGCGTCAATAAACACAACTAATCCACCTATGACCTGTGTTATTACTGTTATTTCAAATCGGTCGTTTCAAACGCATCACTTTCGTCGATGTGTTGAAAAGCCCACCAGAAAATAAAATGACAACTGATATTTATACCATTATACCTATACTACCAAGTGTACCCAACTTCAGCTGTAACTCGACAACGTACAACTGTATGTTGAAAATGGCATTACCATAGACCTCTGTACACCACACACAGAGGTCATGGTGTACAGAGGTCTATGGCATTACCTTTGCGTTTTAGCGGAACGCAAGAAGTCGAAATGTCACATCAGTCGGGACTGTGGTCAATGTTCATAGGTATATAAATGTTCAAAATAAGTGATAATGTGCGACAGAGGTCGTCTAAGGGGTCGAACAAACTTATTATCTCAAGATGCAGTAAGCATACGATTGGTTTCTTGGAAGTGATCATTAGCAATAGCTTTTGCTCCTCCATGTTCATGGTTAAATAATAAATTTATATACCGAGAACAGACAAATACATTATATTTCAACGTCTTCAATCTACTTCCCTTCACTCTGATCAATGATCGTGCATCGCATCGCTTTCAGCAAATACGGGTGGGCTGTTGATTCATTGGCCGATACAAAAGACAAGCTTCGTGGAACAAATAAGCATTGTCTGATCGACTCGGAGCGGGTAGAGAGATTGTATTTATTCTCCTTTTGTTCGTGGTTTCTGCTCGACGACGGGATGCTTCCTAAGCGAACCCGCCGACCGTCGTGCTCGAATAAATTAACCCTCGCCAGACCTTATATGTATATTACTGAGCGGCTCTGGGAAATGGAAACCGAAGTCGAAAACCGAGGACAGGTACGGTTTTGCTTGCGGTTCTGGTTCAAAAGCATCAAAAAGCATCGCCAAACATGATTATAGAGCTGAGATGTTTGCATAGCATCGTGTTTGTCATCATCAACCGCGTCAAATCAAAGCTCTTTGCTGGGAAAAGTAAACCTACCTATAGGGTGTTGAGCTTATGTCAAATCCAGGTCAAAACCGTTTAGGTCATCAAGCTGATCGAGGGAAATTAAATAGCATTCTATCGATTTGACAGGTCAATCTGATTTTATTGGTGGCTGCATTCCCGACTAAGCAACTTAATTCGATCGGGAGTTGTTTAAAAAAAAAAATGACCGAATTCATTGGCCTAGGCTTTGCTGAACGTTCCAGGGCATTGGATTAACCTTGAATGACGTCATGTATGACGTAATGCAAGGTTTGCATTGCAAAACCTAAGTATCGAACCTTACCAGTAAGGCATGTCATCACGAGCTAATGTGATCAAAATACGGTCTTCCGTAATTTTCAGTGCCAATATAGCACTTTCTTCTTGTCCCCCCTCGCTTATAATGTTTCCTATAGGTCACGCTGTATACAAAGGTCACGTGACCGATCGGACTTCGCGTGACCTTTCTGAAAATCCGAAATATACAAGTTATTGCGACCCGGGAGCTCACTGTACCTTCTCCCTGTGAATGCTTCCATCTCTCAGAGCGCGACGACATTTTTGTGCCGAGCAGAGGCTCGCTTATGAGTTTTTATATGATCTCATATCGAAGATATCATCATATCATATCTTCTCAGTGGCCTGCAATTACTTAAAGATACGTTTGGTTTCCAGATATCTTGCTTAAAAATTGAACCAATAGTATGGTATGTCAGCTTTCATCTCTCTATCGCTAACGTGATGCAACGCGAGAAAGACGTCGGTGGGTTGCACCAAACCCGGCCCTCGGCTTAATAAAGGAAAAGGGTCACCTTTAACATGGGGTTTGAAACTGAGATGGCCATCTTGTAGCCCGTGTCCGAAAACTCCGAGAGTGTCCCATCTTACAGCCGATTTCGGCCTCCATTTGTAGGTATCGGCAACTTTAAAAGAAAATATGCCAGGAATGCGTCCTTATCCCAGGAATGCGTTCTTATTCTGTAATACAGCCACCCGCGGCGAGGCTTTGGTTTTTAACCAATCAGCTCCAATCAGCTCAGCTTTAACCAATCAGCTAATCTGACACAAGCCGACGAGACTGTCTTCTGAAGGCTGATTGGCTTGAATGTGATGTCATCGCTATGACATCATACAGAAGGTGCGGTAGAGAGTACAAACATAGTACCAATATGTTAAATAGTTTGACATACTTTTTTGCGAATTATGCACTTCTGGCACCAGATTTAAAAAGAACATGAAAAATAATAATGTCAAAATGAAAAGCAACGATATCTTCATATTTCACGAAGGTGGCACTTTTCCTGTGACTTTCCAGTGACTGAGCATGGAAACGATTTGAAAGTGAATCAGTCACAAACACTGAGTTGGTCAGAGTATTTGAAGAAAAACGTCGGGTGTCAATGAGTTCAATCAATGAAATGATAATCCACGGCGCGATGAAGCCGCCATAAAGCAAGCATTGACATGTGTTGTCCTATCACACACAGAATAAAAGAGGTCGTCGAACAATACTAAGAGCTCAATTCTGGGGAATCTGTCCTCAATGATTATTGTGAAGTCATCAAAAGGTGCAGTTTGGTACGCTTTATCCCTGGGGTAAGCCCGAAAACTACGTCGTGATGAGCGACGTCCCTCCAGGCCGGTCTAATATCGCACCCAAATATAGAAGGCATGGAAACAAAAGCAAAGATCAAAGCCGTCAACGAGCATTTTTACAGTGGTATCAAACCATAAACCTATTCCAGAGGAACTCAGTCATATCAGGAAGCATAAAATCCGGCAAAACTGATTGAAAACGGTAAAAAAAAAACATTATGAGAGGTCTGATGGTGTGCTTGTTATTCCAGGCCCAGGTCATTGTCAAACATGACTTCAAACACTACCTATACGTTTTTGTGGAGGTATGGTATGTTATGTAGGTACGTACCTAACCTAATCCCAAAATGTGTTGATGTGCTTAAATAACCCAATGGTTGGCTAGCGCAAAAATCTAATAATCTTATACTGTTCCATGGCCTTAGATTTAGATTTTTAGATTTAAAAATCTAAATCTAAGGCCATGGTCATACAGAGTTATCCCTCGAGTTAGAACTTAGAAGCCCATTATGGAGCTATATAAGTCATTCATCAATCAAACGTTCATTTCAGCTACTGTGGGATTCAGGCAAAACAGACGCCAAATTCTTGCTCAGCACCCTCGAATTCATCCTAGAGCACCCACCAGGTGTCTAGGTCATTAAAGGTCATCCATGATCATCTTAGGTATAGGTACAGTCCACAGCAGAAGTAATGTGTGGTTTCAGTCATGGGTATGTTCTGCTTCTGAAGCTTAGGAACGATTAGCCAGACTACAATGAAACTTTGAATGTAGCTTATATGTATCGTCACCCTTGCAGCTGCAACTTTAGCTATTGACATCTTCTTTTCGATCACTCCGCATTAAACAATCGCCAGTCAAAGCCAACCGTTGAGATTGATAAAACCCTACATTACTTTAGCGGTGGGCTGTACATATGCCATCATAGAAGCTGCCATTCGAACAAAAAGAATCACCGTTTGACGCGCCTTGACACGAGCGTGTTGGCGCCAATTGCCTATGTACATACCTACATACAAGAACATTTTGTGCCGAACGATGTTGGATTCAAATGATTATAAGTAGGAACACTTTTCTAGCACATGTACTCGTAGGTACCAAGTTTATTGTCATTATTGACGAAAATTAAAACTCAATGCCGGGATCATTGACCCAGTCGCAGAGACGACCTATATTGATGCGAGCCTTCAAAATTGGGCACGGGATAATTAATTGACTGATTGGAATGGACTACTTACACATTTAATCTTCTTACATTTATGTGTATTTTTGTTTTAAATGAATTTTCGGCCACGGACCTTGATTATTTCCTTGATCATTACCAAAATATAAGCATACACTGAAAACAATTCAACCCGCGTACAGCGAGTAAAACCCGCTGCTGGCGGGTACACCTACCCACCACCTAATTTGACACTCTACCAGCGGGTGCGTTTACCCGCATATCGCAGGCTGTCAACCCGAGTATATTGTGTACCTAACCCGCATAGGATGGGGACTCAACCCACACACAGAAGGCAACCTACCCGTTCGCAGCGGGTACACAATCCGCACATGGCGTATTACCTGCGCTGCGTGGGTTGGGAACTCGCTTTCTGCGAGTACAAATATCCGCTGGTAGGGTGTCCAAATCAGCTGGAGGGTAAAGTACCCTCCAGTGGCGGCGTTCAAGGAGGAAAACGCCGCCAACCCGCCGGGATTCGAACCCGATATCTTTGGTATTGCAAACCGATGCGCTACCAACTGCACCACAGGCGACCTGACGTGAAGCGACTGAAATGTCGGTGTATATCAGATTAACATGAAGAACTGACGGCGGACTCAATACAGAAAGTAAAAAGGCTTATCTTAGACAATTGACATGAATCCGCCTATAGTGTTTTAAATATTAAGGAATAGTTTGGACAAATATTTTATTTGCATCGGGAAAGATTTATTTATCCAGGCTTATTTTTACCAATAAAATGTGCTAAGAACGGTCTGCAAACTTCATCACAATGCGCCAGATTCGCGGACTGCAGAATATTCTGCTGAGCGTTCCAGCGAAATATTCTGCCGGCCAAGACGTGACGTCATCCAAACAATGATTCAAATGTCCCAAGCCCGTTAAGTACCCTCCTAACTCACAGAACGCAGCCCCACAGCTGTTACAGTTACGATTACAATTGCCTTGCACATCTCTACCCCTGCACAAGGCCTGCACAAGCACGCAGCCGAGCCGAACAGCGACTATTGTGGCGCGTCACATTTCAACACTCGTTTGAGCGTCGAAGAGCCATGACACATGCGTGATCAAGGCAACCTGCGTATAGCATGTCACCTACCTTGGCGCAGCGAGTTACACGATGCAAAACCTGCGTGATGCGCTTACTCCGTGGGCGCGAGTAACGCCTGCGGCCACAACCCGCTGCGGACGAGTGATTGACCCCGCCAGAGGAGGTTTCATGTATCCGCGCATGACGGGTTGCTGTTTTACCCGAGTATAGCGGGCGTTGACACCCGTGAAGCGGGTGAAAGCTACGATGATAACGGGATGCTCTGCGAAACGCGGGAAGCTAAACGGGTAGTCAGCCTACCCGGCAGCAAAAACTCGCGCAGAGCGGGTAATTTCTTCAAAATACCCGCGATACTCGGGCCAACTCGCATTCCGCGGGTTGAATTGTTTTCAGTGTATAATATCAAATTCACTGCACACGTTGTGAAATACCTTCCTACCTTATACCTACCTTAAACCTTCAATACCTTTTTACCTTGTAATAAGGCATTATATTAAATTCATACCCTATATTTTGACATTGATGTGATCAAGGCCCGTGGCCAAAAATTTATTTAAAATAGAAATATACCTAAATGACAGTAAAATTTCTAATTTAGTACAGAGGTCATTCAGAACGACCAATTGAATCAAATTTCTTACACTCAGCAAGCACTTAACGATTTGAAAAGTGTTGTAGGTACCGGGTATGTCGTTCGACTATGATTAATGTTTGTTGAAAATGCATTTTAAATTATCCATGACGTATCAAATGCCGTACCTAATTTTTCGTGCAGGGTACGGCTGGTTCTCTCTTACGACGGCAACTGGGGGAGTCTGCTGCCGAACAACACCTGGAATGGCATGGTCGGCATGGTCAACAGAACGGTGAGGGTCAGGGCGACAGCCGGGACGGGGGAATGTCTCAATGGTTCGGCCACAAAACAGTTCAACCTCTTCGCTCACTAAAAACGTTCGATACTCCTGTGTTTCATTAGCGTCTTATCACACTTCATTACACAAATAATATTTATATTTCTATTTTCGACACAAGCTTTTCTATCTGCCGGTGCTCAGCCCTCATGGGTTTGCGCTATCTGCAATCTGACTAGCTCATTTACATTTGCCATTGTCTGATGACCCCCCCCCGAGCGTCGGCGGCTCTTCTGTGAACCCGTCCGTCCCATTCCCATCGACCGCTCAGGAGGTCGACATGGCCGTGTCCGGCTTCACCATCAGCCACATCCGAGAGCAGGGCATCGACTTCACGGCCGCCTTTCACGAGGAGAGCACGGCGATCCTGCTGCCGGCGCCCCGGCCGCGCAGCAAGGCGTTCGCGCTCATCCAGCCCTTCTCCTGGAAGGTCAGTCACAGACCGAACGGTTTGCATTGTGACTAGCTGTGTGTGCCGCTTCGTTTCGGGTTCGGCTGAGAGTGTGATTGCTGCTGTGTTTGGGTGTGTTTCAGGTGTTACTGAGTGTGACGGCCGCTGTGTTTGGGTGTGGTTAGGGTGTTACTGAGTGTGATTACCGCTGTCACTGGGTGTTTTTCCGGTGTTACTGAGTGTGTTTTGGGCCTCTGTGCTTGGTGTGTTTCGGTTGTTACTGAGTGTGACTGCCGCTGTGTTTGGCTGAGTTTCGGGTGTTACTGACAGTGTGTGCCACTGTGTTTGGGTCTGTTTCGGGAGTTACTGACAGTGTGTGCCGACTGCCGCTGTGTTTGGCTGTGTTTCGGGAGTTACTAACAGTGTGTGCCGCTGTGTTTGGGTCTGTTTCGTGTGTTACTGACAGTGTGATTACTGCTGTGTTTGGGTTTGTTTCGGGTGTTACTGAGTGTGATGGCCTCTGTGCTTGGTGTGTTTCGGGTGTTACTGACAGTGTGATTACTGCTGTGTTTTGGTGTGTTTCGGTTGTCACTGACAGTGGGTGCCGCTGTGCTTGGGTGTGTTTCGGGTGTTACTGACAGTGTGTGCCGACTGCCGCTGTGTTTGGGTTTGTTTCGGGAGTTACTGACAGCGTATGCCGCTGTGTTTGGCTGTGTTTCGGGTGTTAATGACAGTGTGACTGCCGCTGTGTTTGGGTGTGTTTCGGGTGTTACTGACAGCGTGTGCCGCTGTGTCTCAGGTGTGGCTCGCACTTTGTGCCGCGGTGGTCGGTGTTACACCCGTTCTGCACCTGATCAGCCGCGCCGGACCCTGGACGCCAGCGCTCTATCCTGATCCACCGGAGGCCAGGCCAACCTACTCGCACATTCAGTGGTTTATATTTGGAGGAATCATCGGCCATGGTAATTGTCCGTGGTGCTTGCGATACAATCACCTTACAGGGTGCTTGCAAATACCTTAAACGCTCGGGAGACGGGAATTAAATTATAATTACCGTGTTACATCTTTCATTACGTTCGTTGGATGCCGGTTTCACTTAAAAGTAAAGCATACCTTTAGCCAGTCACTTTAGAGCGAAATAGCGAATAGCCGCAAAAACTTCTAATGTTTTTTTTTTTTTTAGTTCCGACTACCAGGCTAGGCGATGTTCCACAAAATAAGTTAAGCTGTTCTGTGCGGTAATAGCCGTTTTCACGACGGGCTATCCGGCGAGTGCACCTGATTTGACCAAATCTGCACCTAATTTCTTTTACAGCTAATATCTTCATTTTATGAATTCATTTCAGTGTTTTAATCGATGATGCTCTCTGATAATATGACAAAATAGGCATATAAGCAATTAGTGCAGCCCAAGCTGATAGCTGCTAAGAGGCACACTGAACCTGATTTGACCAAATCTGCACCTAATCTGTGCCAGATGTGTACCAAATGAGTACCAGATGGCCGTCGTGAAAACGGCTAATAAGTATCCAAATTAGCGACACCCATATCGGGCGCTCCCTCAGGGGACCGCTGCATCCCGGCCAGCCTGTCCTCCCGTGTGATGCTGGCCTTCTGGTGGAGCGCGGCCGTCACCATCATGGCTTCGTATACCGGTAGGTGCCCCAAGCCGTATCCGAGAGTCGGTAATGTGGCCGTGGAAAATGGAACGGTATACGTACGATAAAATATGGAAAAGCAGCACTCGTTGTTAAGTTTTGAAATTTCACATACAATGTAAGTTTGTGCCTGACCTGACCGTAAAAGATCAGGCTTCAATCAGTCGACCCGTACTGTCCCTTACTGACGAGCTGAGCGCAAATTAATTGGTGTGATGGCTTTATTACCCTTACATTTGTGCAACATTGTGGAAGCTTTTATGATTGCTTCGATTAAATCCCTGGGCTCCGGCCCAATGTCTCTCGTCTCCATTCACTGGCCTAAGCTTTATCGAGCCTAATAAGCAGTGCGCTTGCGAGTGGCTCTGAATTGGAAACCTACGACAATCACAAGTCAAGTGGCGGGGCCAGAGCCCTGCGCAGCGTTATAGTAAGTTACAGGGGACGCCCGGACGAGGTCATACTATTGACGGTCACTGCACATCGATAATATTCTAATCCAGCGGCGACTCCCCAGATGTCAACAGCGCATAGTTTTGGGAACTGGAAACATTGAGGTTACAATGCAAATTGCATTGCATTCGCCAATGTTGATTATGATCATTGAGTGTCTTATCGGGTATTTTCCGTAATACTAGTTGAATGAATACGTCTCAGTGTTTCAGTCATCACATAACAAAAGCCGATTTGGGACCATGAGAATTGGGCACTATAATTACCGAAAGGGCCTACATGATTCTCCTCTCAGCGCATCTGGTGATCATCGTGACGCAATCATCTGAACCAAAGAGCCTTTCATTGACGTGCTGTGAGCATTTACAAGTAAATATGGCTCTACCCACTTACTAAATAAACATTACCTATACGGATGGAGGCTACCGCCTACCGGGTAGAATTTGGTGGATGGGTAATGGGTATGCGCATGCAACGAGGAAAAAGAATTTATTGCACATCAGCAACCCGCAACTAAACCAACAAGTCAGCCTAAAATAAGATTCATGAGTCACTAATGCTAGCATTCCTATCAATTTCCATCGTTCCACGCCAGAAAGGGAGGCGCATCATAGGCTGGCCCGGAGCGCATGGGAGTAGTGCGGCACAGTCTATCATCACAGTGAATACCGAACGTACCGAACCGCCTTCGCGGCGCGCAATGCTGATGCTCCTTATGGCCGTAGCCTGTTATATTTGAGTAATCATCCGTAAGTTCATAAGACATACTGTAGCCGCCGAGCCGCTGTTCGCTGTAACGGACATTATTTTCGATTCGTTGGGTGAGATGCCTTTGGTGAAATGCGAAACTTCAGCTAATGATTTATTCAAATCTTAGTTCATCTCTATGTCATGTCATGTCGTTAAAGCTTTATGCATCTTACGGCTCAGAGCTAAATCAATTAGTATACACAAAACAACGCATCGTAATACAGCAATCGAAAACCCACCAATTTTAGCCTTTTTCGATGACCTGGAAATTTAAATTAAATCTCGCGGGCATCGCACGCGAATATAACTAACGGCGCCGCCACATGACAGACTATTTACAAATATGTACAATACCGTATCGGAATAACGTGATGAGGCGGCAACACTCCCCACCTTGACCCGATCAGGGCTCAACACTCACTACACAACTGCACATGCCATTAAAGCTGACCACTGTACAGCATACACTTACGTCACCTTTGTGGCATCAACTTTCTAACGCGCCATGCAAATGAGCGCCTGCCACATTTGAGCCCTATTTGGTTCAATAACAGGTCCTAAATACTACCGCGCTAAACAAGCACTATTCAACTGTTAGAACGTCAGCATGACAAGCACCAACACAAGGCTCATCACCGATCCATCAATTGTCTCAACTATTTCTGGTCACCATCGCGATCGGTGCGGCTTGGTGCTCTGACGAGTAGCACCTTACAGAGATGCTATATCTTTGTGTACTCACTATTCTGCCTCCAAGATGAGAACGAGCTTCGATATCGGCCTCTTCAGAACTGACGTCTCGGTCTGTACCATTGCAGATCGGACGAAGCCTTTCCGGTCCGGGAAAGTCTCTTTGATTCGGCCCAGAGGCCACCTGGAGCGTGGTGTGCTCGTATCCATGACAAGCACTACGTCATTAACTGCTAGATTTCGTTCCACCTTGTTCCACTTGTGTCTCAGTTGTAATAGCGGCAAATACTCCCGAATCCATCGTTTCCAGAAGATATCGGCCAAATACTGCATTTGCCTCCATCTTCGAGCAGACCGGCTGTCCCTGGCGGTGAACAGGCTGTCTGGCGTAGGACCGCCCCTCAGCAGGAGAAGGTCATTTGGGGTCAGCGGCTGCAAGTCTGTTGCATCACCTGAGACGGTGGTGATTGGAGTCGAATTCAGTATTGACTCGACCTCGCACAACAGCGTGCGGAGCGATTCTTCCGTCAGCGTTTGTTCCCGAAGGAGCCCATTCAGAATCTTTCTGATGGAGCGAATTTGTCTCTCCCACACCCCACCGTGTGATGATGCACCAGGTGGGTTGAATATCCACGTGATACCCTCCTTCAGGAGAAATTCGTGGACTTTCTTCTCTTGAAGTCTCTTCAACTCTTCGCGCAATTCTTTCTCGGCCGCCACAAAGTTGGTACCGTTGTCCGACCGTATAAGCGTAGCCTGACCTCTCCGAGCCTGGAAACGCCGCAATGCGTTGATGAATGAACTGGTGTCGAGGCTCTCGCATAGCTCTATGTGTACAGCTCTACTGGAAAGACAGCTGAATAAAACAGCATATCTCTTGAGCTGTTTTCTACCCATTTTCACATAAAATGGACCAAAGAAGTCCGTTCCAACTTGGCTGAACGCACCCATGTGCGCTGTCGTTCTCTCTGCTGGCAGGTCTGCCATGATCTGCGTGACCGGGGGGGCCTGCAGCCTCCTGCAGCGAACGCACTTGGAGAGAACTCTGCGGACCGCTGAGTTGCCATCCACTATCCAATACTTGCAACGTAATGCTGCCAGAACATGTTCCCTGCCTGAATGACCTCTGCGCTCGTGCATATCTCGGATGACAAGATCTGTGACATGGCCTTTCTTTCTTCGGCAGAATGATCTGGTGGATTGATGACGGTGATAGTCGTGAATTTCCTAAGCGGCCTCCCACTCTGAGTACGCCGTCTACTTTTGCTGGATTCAGTCTGTACAGAGAGCTGGACTTTTTCACTGTTGAGCAAGACAGCTCATCTGGAAAGGATGTCTCTTGTACGTATTTGACGATGGCCATTTCTGCTCTCGTTAGCTCTTCTGCTGTCAATCTCGCACACTGATAGGTACGCACGAGACCAGCACGACCTCTCTTTCTGGCGTCACGGTTGCGGAGAACATCCTTTAAACGAAGTATCCAGGCCACTCGAGTCTTCAGCTTGTGCCAATCCGATGCACTGTGTAGGAGGCGCATGGTGTGATCCTCGTCTGTAGCTACGACATTCACATAGGGTTTCTTCACTTCCAGTGGCTCAGCATCCGAGCTGGATCTGAGGTCTGGCTGTTCCGGCCACTCCGACTTCGGACGTTTGAGGAACGCTGGCCCACCAATCCAATCGGACTCGTTCAGTTCCCGTGCTGAGCTACCACGCGACAGAAGATCGGCCGTATTCAACGCCGACGGCACATACAGCCATTGGTGCGGTTTGGAGCCATCATGAATGATTGTCAGACGATGTGCGACAAATGTTTGAAATCGAGATGTCTCGTTATTGATGTATCTCATGTTTGACATGCTGTCGGTCCAGAAAAACACTTTCTCTATTGGCAGTTCCAATTCTTGACGGATCTGAGTGCTGAGTTGAACCGCTAATGTGGCGGCCGCAAGTTCTAGTCGTGGAATTGAGCATGTCTTCAGTGGAGCTACTCTCGACTTACTCATAAGAAATGCTGTGTGCACGGACCCGTCATCTGCAGTTGTTACATAATAAGCTACTGCCCCATAGGCGGACTCGCTGGCATCGGCGAACAAATGAAGTTGATGTCCATGTGTTGGAACGTTCGGAGTCAAACTCCTGGGCACGGAAAATGCGTGTAACTGTTCCAACTGCCGACACCATTCGTTCCATTTTCTCAAATGGACGGCCGGTATTTGTTCATCCCAGTCCAACTTCATCCTGCAGAGGTCCTGGAGTAGTATTTTCGCCGGCAGAATGAATGGAGCTCCGAAGCCTAGAGGGTCATACACTGCGCTGACGGTCCCTAAAATTCCTCTTCTGGTTGCTGGACCCTTTCGGATATCGATACGAAAACTGAGCGTGTCGTTTTGAACATTCCATTGTACGCCAAGAGCCCTCTGTGGCATAGGGCTATCTCCAGTAAGGTCTACCTTGTCAGGGAAGGCACAATCCACCTCGGGCAGCCCACTCAGCGTTTCAGGGCTGTTACTCACGAATCCGGTCAATCGGAAACCTCCCCTAGCACAACATTCTCTCACTCCTTGAGTAACATCCTTCAGTTCTTCGGCCGTTGAGCATGACTTCAGAAAGTCATCGACGTAGAATGACCTCTCGATACTGTGTCTGACGTCTGTATGGAAGTCATTACCGAAATCCTGTGCCGATCTTCTCAGCGCAAAACTTGCACATGAAGGCGAGCTGACAGCGCCGAACAGGTGAACGTTGACCTGATATTCCTGCAGATCCTTTCTTACGTCACCGTCAGGCCACCACAGGAAGCGTAGTAGACTTCTTTGCCTTGTGTGATAAACCACCCATTACTGACGAATGTGGTGCTCTCGCTAACATCTGTTATTTCTGTTTCGTCCTCAGGTGCACACTCATATCGGTCGAATTTAGTTGAATAAAACCATTGTATTCATACTACAACTTTTGGTACCACAATTTATTCAACTAAATTCATGACAAGACATGGAGAGGATCGCCAGACCAGACAAGTTCGACGTCCCTCCAAACGATCCTCAAGCTCACAAGAAATGGAAGCTCTGGCTCCGAGGATTTAAGTACTTCTTGACGACTATCGAAAGTCACAATCCTGACAAGCTCGAACTACTCTTCCTCCATATCGGACCAGAAGTCGTGGACGTGATTCAAGACTGTCAGACGTACGATGCAGCCCTGAAGCAACTCGACGCTGCATATCTGAAGACGCCAAACGAAATCTATGCGCGGCACCTGCTGTCAACGAGGCACCAAAAGCCAGAAGAAAACATCGACGAGTTCCTTCTGGCCTTGAACAACCTGGCGGGTGACTGTAACTTCGCCGCCGTCACAGCCATAGAGCATCGCGCGGCATTCGTGCGCGATGCCTTCATCAGGGGCCTGAGAAACGCCAGCATGAGAACCAGACTACTGGAAAACCAGACTCTGACCCTAGACCAAGCGGTCCAACAAGCGCGGTCACTGGAGCAAGCCGCACGAAACGCGGAATCCTACCTGTCCCCGACGGTACGGGTCGATCCGGTCGCAGCCTCCGCCGCATCTCCAACTGCAGACGCTTCCGTAGCTGCAGCCTCACAATCTCCGTGTTTCTTCTGCGGACTAAAACGCCACCCACGAGCAGCCTGTCCTGCAAGAAACTCAACCTGTGGGAAGTGCGGCAAATCCGGACATTGGCAGAAGGTGTGCCGCTCCAAGTCGGTGGCTAACGCGTCGGCCGTACAGGAGGAGTACGAGTCCTACCCTGAAGAACCTCGCCAGCCGGAGCTCTCGCCCACGCTCGCAGCCTCAAGCTCTGCCGCCGCTACTCACGCGCCAGCAACAGTGAGCGCGAGAGTCAACGGGCGTCAGGTTACAGCTCTCATCGACACAGGGAGCTCTGACAACTTCATCAGCGCAAAGCTCGTCCCCGCACTCGGCATGAGGGTGCTGCCACGATCGTCTAAAGTCTCCATGGCATCGTCCAGTCTCTCAACACAGGTGCGAGGATACTGCGTGTCAACCGTGACCGTTGACGATCGGGAGTACCAGGAGGTCGAACTGTCCATCCTCCCGGATCTCTGCACGGACGTCATTCTCGGCATGCCGTTCCTCCGAAGACACGAGGGTGTAACCCTGGAGCTCGGTGGCGACGAACCCGAGCTCAGTATCTGCAATCTCGCGCAGATGAAGGTCAGTCAAGCGGCATCCCCGAGGCTCTTCAGCAACCTCACCCCCGACTGCCATCCCATCGCGACCAGAGCACGACACTTCAGCCACGTGGACGAGAAGTTCATCGAGAACGAAGTTCAACGTCTGCTAAACGAGGGCGTCATCGAGCCAAGTCGCTCACCCTGGCGTGCCCAAGTTGTCGTCACACACACGGAGAACAAGAAGAAAAGGATGGTCGTTGACTTCTCTCAGACTATCAACAGATTCACTGAACTGGACGCGTATCCTCTGCCGAACATCGGCGAGCTCGTCAACAAGGTCGGGAAAAACAGCTTCTTCAGCGTCCTCGATCTCTCCAGCGCCTACTACCAAATCGAGATCGACGCATCTGAGAGACCCTACACAGCGTTCCAAGCGGCAGGAAAGCTGTACCAATTCAAGCGAATCCCCATGGGGGTGACGAACGGCGCAGCCGCCTTCCAGCGCGTCATGAATGACATCATCGCGGCCAACAACCTGAAGGAGACCTATGCTTATCTGGACGACCTGACCATCTGTGGCCAGACGAGGGAGGAGCACGATGAGAACCTCCGGCGCTTCTGGGAGGTTGCCGATGCGCTCCACCTCACGCTGAACAGAAGCAAGTGCAAGATCGGCCTGGAGACGGTGAATATCCTCGGGTATTCCATCCAGCGAGGCCAGCTGAGACCGGACCCCGAACGACTGCGTCCACTTCAAGAGCTGCCGGAACCTCGCGACAAGAAGTCTCTGCAACGGCTCATCGGCCTGTTCGCGTACTACGCCAGATGGATCCCCTCATACTCTGAGAAGATCCGTCCCCTCATCTCTGCATCGTCGTTCCCTCTGAATCCCGACTGCAGAGCGGCTATCCAGCAGCTGAAGAAGGACATCTCACAAGCGGTCGTCGCCGTCATCAGAGACGACGCCCCATTCACCATCGAAACAGACGCTTCCGACGAAGCCATCGCAGCGACTCTTACCCAAGACGAGCGTCCTGTGGCCTTCTTCTCACGCACTCTGAACGAAGCCGAGAAGCGTCACAGCATCGTCGAAAAGGAGGCCTACGCCATCGTGGAGTCTATCAGAAAGTGGAGGCACTTCCTAACCCACCACTTCAACCTGCTCACTGACCAAAGAAGCGTGAGTTTCATGTTCGACAACAAAGTGTCGAGCAAGATCAAGAATGAAAAGATTCTACGCTGGAGAATCGAGCTCTCGCCACTCTCGTACACCATCAAGTACCGACCAGGACGAGAAAACATTCCTGCTGATACGTTCAGCCGCGCCCACTGCGCAGCCGCCTCACATCCGGCCCTGGAGCAGCTGCACGAGTCTCTCGTGCACCCCGGAGTAACGAGGTTGCTGCACTTCGTGCGCAGCAAGAATCTGCCCTACTCCGTGGATGACGTGCGCCGCGTCACCTCCAACTGCCCGGTCTGCTGTCGATGTAAGCCGAACTTCTTCAGGGCCACCTCCGCGAAGCTGGTGAAGGCTACATCTCCATTCGAAAGAATCAACGTGGACTTCAAAGGTCCCCTACCCCCAAGTCCGAACGGCAACCAGTACATCCTCACTATGATCGATGAGTTCTCTCGGTTCCCGTTCGCCTATCCGTGCCGGGACATGACAACCGCCACCGTGATCAAATGCCTCACTCATCTCTTCTCCATCTTCGGGATGCCGGCATACGTGCACTCCGACCGCGGTTCAGCTTTCATGTCAGCTGAGCTTCGATCCTTCCTGACAGGAATGGGGATCGCCACGAGTCGCACGACACCGTACCACCCCGAAGGCAACTCACAATGTGAGCGGCTTAACGGCACCATCTGGCGTGCCGTTCAACTCGCTATGGAGAGCAGGAAGTTGAGCAGAGGACAATGGGACGCCGTCCTGCCTGACGTCTTGCATTCTATCCGGTCTCTGTTGTGCACAGCAACAAATGCCACCCCACACGAAAGGATGTTCTGTTTCCAGCGGCGGTCTGCGACGGGAGCTTCTCTACCGTCCTGGCTCCTCAACCCCGGGCAGGTTCTCTTGAAGAAATACGTCCGCGGAAAGCTTGACCTACCAGTCGAGCCAGTCGAACTCCTGGAGGCGAACCCGCACTACGCTTTCGTGCGCTATCCCGGCGGCAAGGTCGACACGGTCTCTGTGCGAGATCTCGCCCCCGGCGGTTGTGCACAGCAACAAGGAAACGAGAAGGGAGAGGAAGCGGGCGAGCCGGGTCCCCGGGCATCCGTTCGGAGCCCTCGAGCACGCCGCTCTCGAGCCGCCAGTCCCCGGTGCCCTCAAGTGCGCCGCCATCGTACGAGTCAGAAGCGGTCCCGGGACCCTCAAGCGCGCCGCCACCGAGCGAGTCAGAACCGGCGACCGAAGTGCGTCGGTCTAACCGGACAAGGAAGCCAGTGGTGCGCCTTAACATATAAGAGCGTGTACTGAGGCGCTCATCGAAGCCAGACGTGCGCCTTAGCTTATGCAAACGTGTACAAAGACGCCTGTTGCGTTGTTCGTTACATTGCTACTCGATTTCTGCCTACTCGTGTCTTTAACACAGCGGGGGAAAATGTGATAAACCACCCATTACTGACGAATGTGGTGCTCTCGCTAACATCTGTTATTTCTGTTTCGTCCTCAGGTGCACACTCATATCGGTCGAATTTAGTTGAATAAAACCATTGTATTCATACTACAACTTTTGGTACCACACCTTGATGGAACGCGCACTTGATAAAACATTTTCTCGATATCGGCCATGACTGCGAATGGCCGTTCTCTGAATCTCATCAGAACGCCGAGGAGAGAACTGGTGAGGTTTGGGCCCTGCATAAGACGATCGTTCAGTGAGGCGTTTCGAAACTTTTCGGAACAGTCGTACACTACACGAATCTTGTCCGGCTTGACGGGGTGGTACACTCCATGATGTGGAATGTACCAGGTTTGCCCAGCGGTTTTGAGGTGACTGTCTTTGACTCTCTCGGCATAGTTCTTCTCGATCAAGTCATTAACAAATTTCTTGTAATCTTCCATGTACTTGTCGTTTTTGTTCATTTTCCTTTTCAGGTGCTCAGCTCTAAGCAATGCCTGTTGCTTATTGTCTGGAAATGGCGCGTCTTCTTTCAGAGGTAAGGGAATCTCGTAATGTCCATCGATATAGCGTGTTCCCGCTTCGACCGTTTTCAACCACACTCTGTCCTCCACTGACAGTCCCACGTCGGTGGAGCTGCCGTTGTCTTCGAATTCCTTATTATATAGCGAGACGAACTTGTCATGAATATCAGAATCACCTCTGAGTACACTGACTCTGTTTACTCTTGCCGCTCCATGATCTCTGGTAGATCGGAGTTCTCGGGGTCCATACACAGCCCAGCCCAGCTCTGAACGGAACGCAAATGGCTCGCCTTCACCGCCTCTCCTGACCTCAAGTGGACACAAAGCCTCGGGACAGTTTCCGCCAATCATGAGGCCGATCTCAGCGTCTACTTGTGTCAGAGGAATTCCCTTGAGATGCATCCATTTACCGATGTCGGCTGGGGTTGCGATGTCCTCGTGTTAACTGGTATCCTTTCAAGTGTGTAGGTGGGTGGCAGCTGAACAGCAGTTGAAGAATGAAGGCCTGTAATAGATAAGCCCTCGACTACTTGACATTGTACGGACTGATTTTCAGAAGCAGCAGTCATCATCGTCAGCCTTGTCGCTTTTCCCTTGACGTTCAGCCTTTTAAGCAGAAGATCCGTGCAGAATGTTGCACTTGACCCGAGGTCCAGAAACGCATGAGTGACGACCGATCGTGAGCCGTCAGGTGATCGAACTAACACGGGTATCACTGCCATCATTGTGGACGAGTCTCCGCGAGCACCGGCCGCCACTTCTGCGCCGTCTATTTCCAATCGTCCGTTTCTTACGACGGCTGCCGGCCCTGCACTGCTACCACTGCTTTGCTTGCTTGTAGCAGAAAATTCGGAAGGAGATGCCTGCTTGTCGTTGTGCAGCGGAGTCGGATGGCGACCCTTGCAGATCTTGCAGGACAGCCTTTTTGTGCACACACTGATCTGATGCCGCTGCCGAAGGCACCCGAAGCAAAGTCTTTGTTCAACGATGAACGTTCTTCTCTTTTCATAGGGCTCATGATTCAGCCTCTCACAGGAATCCGTTGAATGCTGCTCGGCACAGTACAGGCACGTCATCACCCGAGGAGATGCGTCCTTATTGACACCTGTTGCAGACACGATATGAGGCTTCTTACCGCTTCCATCTGGCTTGGTCAGCTTCCCGAAGGTAGGATCTGTGATTTTTCTCACTTCTCTGTCAACGAAAACTACGATGTCTTCAAATGTCACCTTTCTGTTTGCTTCTTCCTTTATTTGTATCACTCTATTGCGCCAGCTGTCCTGGCAGTGATAGGGAAGCTTTTCCACTATCTTGCGCATCGTTCTTGGATGGTCGGTCTCTCTCGACCCTGGAGGTACATCTTTCATCACGTTGAAACACGACGTGAGCGCGATGGAGAACTTGTCCAGGCTGTCCACATCACCCGGCTTGATAGAATTCCAATCAGTCAGAATGTCGATAAATGCTGAAGACACCGAATCAGGGTCTCCATATCGCCTGTTGAGCAGGCGCCTGGCCTCCAGATAACCCGACCCATCTGACATAGGGCGCATCCACGTACGATATCAAGAGGCTTCCCGCGCAAATAGGTCTGAAGATAATAAAGCCTCTCGTCGGGATCATCAGTTTTACTGGCGACTCTGGAGTCGAAAGCTCTAACAAAACTGCGATACTTCGTTACATCGCCGTCGAAGACCGGTATCTCCAGCTTAGGCAACTGGCCCTTCTGAAGCTGAGTGAGCAGCACCCTTGAGTAGTCTGCCTGCTGTGACTGCTGAGACTCTGTATGACCCCTCTGCTCTGTCGCTGCTCCTGCTGCCTCCGAGTCGTCTGTGCTCCTAGCCTCGTGCGTGGTGGGCTCCCGCGATCTCCCAGACGGTCCATCAGAACAGCGACGCTCTTGAGTAGGGTTCCTGAGCCCTGTTTCTGGCTCAGCATTCCCAGAAGTCAGAGACTGAGAGGACAGCTGGTTTTGTCGGTCGGAGAAGGATGTGACTGGTCGTGCCGTGGCCGCCATGCCCTCTGGCTGATCAGCTTCCGCCAGGATCTTCTCTCTTGCCTCCGATTCTGCAAGCTCGGTTCTTATCATTAGTTCCTCTCTACGAAGCCGAAGATTCAGCTCCTCCAATTCGATTTTACGTTTCTCCTGCAGAAACGAGGCTCGTACCAGCAATGCAGCTCTTTTTGTCGCTTCAATAGCTCGCAGTGAGCGCACTGAGGCGGCAGAGGCGGAAGTGTGACAAGAGACAACTGACTCGCCACACACGGATTGGTCATTCAACGCCGCCTCAGTTATGGAGTCGTTATCTTGTCCGTTGTAATCGGCGTCTTCCCGGTTCCTGCTAGAACCATCGTCCTTTTCATGTCTCATAAGCTCTTGCAAACGTCGAACTAGAACGGCCTTCGTGCCCTTAATATTTGCGTGTCTCTCCCTCAGTCGCTCTTTCAACTCACTCACGGTAAGTCTGTCAAGCTTGTCCATTTTGTGACTTCCGCGAGTTGCGTCCGATTAACCAATCAAATGCAGCACAGTGGACCGATTGATCTGCTGTGATGCGTTGAATGCGATCGTCTCTCACGTCAGGCCAGGACGAGACGAGACGTCAGCCGTGAAGCGCGTATGAACTTGCCTTCAGACGTTTTCAATTGGTGCAGTCAATCTGTCACGCAAGTCCACTAAAGCCGTCGTTTCCTTGGAAATACAAGAGCTTTTCACATCTTGCAATCATTCTTAGGCCTCATCTCGCAAGCTATTGCAGTCTTGCCAACTTAATCTCGCTTACATCCAAATATGTCATTGTTCTTGCATAGTTCTACGCTTTACCTTCTCGTTTGGCTTTAACTTCGCACAAAGCTTTATCTTAAAGCTTTTACTTGAATGCACTGGCTTTAACTAAATGCTTTAGCTTGAATGCATCAGTTTAAACTTAACTGTGAAAAGTTTTAAATGCAAAGCCTTTAAACTAAATGCAAGCTTTGACTTCGAACAAAGCCTTAACTTTAAGCCTTTACTTTAATCCATCAGCTTTAAGTTAAGTTAAATGCTAAAGCTTTAACTGTAGCCGCCGAGCCGCTGTTCGCTGTAACGGACATTATTTTCGATTCGTTGGGTGAGATGCCTTTGGTGAAATGCGAAACTTCAGCTAATGATTTATTCAAATCTTAGTTCATCTCTATGTCATGTCATGTCGTTAAAGCTTTATGCATCTTACGGCTCAGAGCTAAATCAATTAGTATACACAAAACTACGCATCGTAATACAGCAATCGAAAACCCACCAATTTTAGCCTTTTTCGATGACCTGGAAATTTAAATTAAATCTCGCGGGCATCGCACGCGAATATAACTAACGGCGCCGCCACATGACAGACTATTTACAAATATGTACAATACCGTATCGGAATAACGTGATGAGGCGGCAACACATACATTCTGATTTCTGAACATTTAGCACGTCACTGGCGGATCCAGCGGAGGGGGCATTTAGAGCCATGCCCCCGCAACGCCTGAAATTGACAAATATTAGTGTTTTTTTAGACATTAAAAAGAAAACTCCGCAAATTCTATGAGGAAAAGCTTGTTTTTAACTGCACAGCAGTGCGTGAAGAATCAAAATCCGATAAGTTTTTGGAACTTGGAGAAGCTTTTCTAGGGACTAGGGCTATGCCCCCCCCCCCCCACACACCCCTCCGGCCCGCAGCGTCCAAGGCCGCATTTCTGGATCTGCCCAGGAGTGGAGCTTCCTATACAGCTGGTGGGGCAACTTGCCATTTTGCCCCACCAATAACCGTTTTTCTCCCACCCACTTAAAGCCCACTAATTCATCCCCTGAACTGTACGCAGGGACGCTGATAGCGTCTCTGACCGTGCCGACTGTGGCAGACTCGATCGAGTCTTTAGAGGAGCTGGCTTTCCAGGACGAAATCAAATGGACCTACCGCATCTACTCGTCCATGGACAATCTGTTCAGGGTGAGACAAGCTGATTTCTGCAGCCTGCAGGTAGAGGCCGGTAGAGCTATTTATTTGTAAGAAGGAATACTGCTTTAGGCCATGCAGTCAAGTCCCTCTAACTATGCTTATGCATCTATATTTTAGGCTCACATCGTAAAAAAAATACGCTTAGGGCGTTTCGCTTACTGTCAACTCGTATCAACTCTCGAGACTAGGTAGTTCATATTTCGTAAGTTAAATCTCGTCAAATATTTGTTTATGAACATTTCAACCTTTCTTTTGTGTTTCAT
This sequence comes from Amphibalanus amphitrite, assembly GCF_019059575.1. Classification (NCBI taxonomy): domain Eukaryota; kingdom Metazoa; phylum Arthropoda; class Thecostraca; order Balanomorpha; family Balanidae; genus Amphibalanus; species Amphibalanus amphitrite. The sequence continues at coordinate 13,002 of NW_024882646.1, read as the reverse complement.
TTATCCACTCTCCATCCTTCTTGCACCGTTTCATTCACATGCCGTCACAGTGACTCTGTATTCCGTATCTGTATCTGTATTCGTTTCGGCCAGTCCCGTCTCTATCTCTCGCCATTCTGCTCCAGTCTGAGCCCTGTTCCTGTCCCCGCTAAAGTCGCGTTCCGTTTCAGTCGTCGGGCTCAGCCGTGTTCCGACAAATGGCCACTCGGTACGCCGATAGTAAGGTCACCACAGATTACGAGGGCGTCGACAAGGTGCTTACCGGCGAGTGGGCCTTCATCAAGGTCAGTCGGGGCGTCACAGATGCTAGGTCATGACGGAGTGACCTTCAGTCGAGGTCACGGCAGGACAAGGCCTGATTGCCCGTGCCATGAGAGTGATTTATGGTGATTCTAAAATCTAAACGTTTACGAGCCAAAGTTTTAGTCCTATTTCAAATCACACTATTCCTAAGTTTGAAGCTCGGTTCTCCGTTTTCAGGAGCGTTCTTTCCTGGACTTTGCGCTCGACGAGGACTTTCAGCGTACGGGTCAGTGTCGTCTGCAGATAGCGGCGCGCGAGTTTTACACAGTGGGATTCGGCTGGGTGCTGCAGACCGGCAGTCCACTGAAGGAGCTCTTCGACCTCGAGTGAGTGGCGTGCCGGCGTGGAACCGTGGAGGGCTGCACCAGACTGGGTGATTATTTCTGAGAGTGTGATAGGACGCCCATCAGCCGCCGCCGTGAAACGAAGCACCGGATGTTTGGGCAGGCCCCTAACGGTCGATGATACGACAATAGAGCAGCATGGTTGATAGCATACACCGTCTACGAACAAAGTGTGATGCACGCAGGTATTGATTCCGTGTCGTAATACCTACAAGACTTTGATGAACTATTGTGCCCTTAGAGAATTGCTCGCACTATAAGGCAGTGTTATCGAAGACCGGCCTTTGTGTGCATTGTTGATGATGAGCCACTATAGATACTGGCCATTTTGTGTCAATCAAACCTTATCCGGATGTTTGTGTACTTGCACGTTTTTTTCAATCATACGTCCGACGATTGTTCGACAAATGATCCCACATTGTGTCGCTGTCATTGTGGACAGCGAATGTAGGGGAGAGTGGGGTGGGTTGTGTCAGTTTTTACTCCGAGACCCATAACCTCGTAACTATCCGTGATAAACTCATTATTTCCATACTATATCCTTCCTTGATTCTTCTGCTTTTTTGTCCAAAGTAACTTTTCCGCTACCTCTACCAGTTTTTCTTCTACGGTCTGCCGAATAGAACAATGTTTTTGATACAACTTGCCCCATGGCTTGGGTGAGTTGTATCACATGGTGGGGTAATTTGTATCACTAGGCATTTCACGTTTCAGGGAGTGTGCTTGCTACTGGTTTTGAACATAACAACATTAAATGGGGTTAATACAATGTTTATGCTCAAAGGCTTCACTTTTATTAGACCAAACTTAGGTCAATGCAATCCGAACGAAACATCGAAACGAACGAAACATCAACAGACTAGATGCAAAAGTGGCCCGTTAAGAGCAAAGAAGCCAACACATTGTGCCGAAATGGAACGAGTATTGACTAGCTACCTACAAACGCGAGACAGGGCCTAGCTTTCGCGATCAAAAGCAACATGCCCATACATACATACATGTTACAACATACCCCACCCGGCTCTGATACAACATGTACCTCGCCGCCATCTTGGAAAAAACATCCTCGTGCTCAAAAACAGCGGACAGCTGGAGAAATCCATTTTCACTCACGAAGCCTTAGAACCTACCCTCACCACCGCTACGGAGATCTTTCAAATTCGTGCACATCTAAATGCCCCAAACACACATTTTCTTGTAACTCATTTTTTTAGAATGACATTAAAAAAGCATAAAATCGGCTCTCTCCTCGAGACGCGTCCACCCAGCCACACGACAGAACAGGGAAAGATGGCGCCCGGAAAACCTCGTCGGCTGGTCGTGTCACGAGCGCTATCTATTGGATAAGTTTGGCACAATTCGCCCTGATACAACTTGGACATGATACAACTCTCCCCGCTCTCCCCTACATGTTTCTCCTTACAATAACGTTCAATAACGCCCGTCCTCGCCTCCTCCGCGTGTTCCTCGCCGCAGGTTTCTCCGTATGAGCGAGATGGGCCTGTTCGGCAAGTGGCGCGGCATGTACTGGCCGGCGCCATCCAACTGCAGCACGGGCCTCATCTTCACCGACGTAGGCAGCCAGCCGCTGGCGCTGGCCGACCTCGTCTCGGCGTTCCTGCTGCTCGCGCTGGGCGCTGTGCTGTCCACAGTAGTTCTGGCGGCGGAGATGATGTACCGCTCGGCCTGTGCCGGCCGGCGCTGAGGGAGGAGCGGCTGGGACAGTGGGTAGTGATGAAGCGTCAGTGGGAGATGGTGCCGCCGAGTGGAGGATGCTCTGGGTGGTGCGAGGCCGGTAGGCGGGGTTGATCAAGGTGGAAGGCGATGCCGAATTTAGACGGATGAGAGACGGCGCTGCTAAAACGAATGATGGAACGAATGCTTAATAAGACGCTGAGGGTTTTTAGAGTTAACAGATCGATATATAATATTTTATCTGATATGCTTTACTCGGTTAGGACTGTTATGAGGATATGCGCATCGCTTTGGGTTATCAGCTCCCAATAAGCACCGTGCGTTCGAATTAGCGATGTCTGTGATAGAGCACCTCGTCTATCGACACGAAGAGAGTACTTCTGAGTCGTTGGGCCATATAATCGTCTAGTTACGAGACTATAATCAGCACCGCTCACCTTATATGCTTACGTCAGACGGCGGACATTGTCATTGATCATCATAGGTATGTGTCGCAGTCCTCGAATATATCAACAAGATAATATTATAGTACCTATGTAGCTACTATTCAGATAAATAATTTATTTTAAAGGGGCAATATTTCAGGCATATGTCGTTACCATGGCCTTCTTGTATGCCGGTGATAGTGCAGTGCATGCATTTCCCTTGTGTTATTGTGGAAGACATACCTACTATGCAAAGCTACGAAGTCCTTGCAGTATGAGGCCGAAACGTCTTTTTTTCGGTGGTTTATCTACATTTCCTTTTATTGTTTGCACTCCTGAGCAATAAGTAATAAATAAGAAACAGGACATTTTTAGTAAAACGTGACCGTCTTTCGATGCGTCTCGAGTTAAAGCGCTTGGCAGTAGTGGCGGAACATCTTCAATTAAGGGGGGGGGGGGCACTGCCGACTTTTGGTCCCATTCTTTCCATGCAACGCCCATAGGGCTAATGTTAAAATGTCAAACTCAAAGGGGGGGCGGTGCCCCGGTGCCCTCCCCGTTCCGCCACCTATGGCGCTTGGATAGATACGTAGGCCTACATAGATAGATAGATAGATACCTATGTTTATATAACCATCGCATTCCGTTTGGCTCTCTCGTCAGTCTCATCTCGCTGCATTTGTCCTTCTGCCATAGCCTTGTCGGTACTCGTAGTTCAATGCGTGCATGTCCTTCCGCCCAGGCCCAATCCAGGTATATGTCCCACTCGGTGCGCTGCTTGCCTGTACGCATCTTCCTGCTTTTTTGGCATTCCGTGTCGTATCCTCTGTAGGTATATACACGCAAGTACCTACTACCATATCTGCAACATTCTATCCATTCGTTCGTCTTGATCCGGTACCCAAAACTGTGTCCGTTGATTCTTCATTGGCACACGTCTCGTTCCCTTCCAACGGCCGTAGTCTATTGGCTATACCTTCTGCCCGTCCGTCTCTGTCCGTTAAACCGTCTCTGTCTCTCTGGACTCTGCTTCGGAACAGCGATGACAGGCTTGGTCGCCCTCCTTGTCGTTTCTCACCCGTCTCTTGTCAGACCCTTTCGGTCTGGCGAGACCATTTCAGAGGTGGAAGGATGATAGGAATTAGGGGGAGACATTGGTCTGGGCAGACACCCTAGAGAGTCGCCGGGGCTGAGCCCGTCCGAATAGATAAGCCGACCAGCCCCCCCCCCCCCCAAGCACTCTCTGCACCTGGATACGGGTGTGCTCCCTTGGGATCCAGCGGTGCCGCTCCAAGGGAGCAGCCCGCATCACGCATGAGATAAAGTTGCCTGTCCAGCCCGGAGCGAGGTTCGCGGCGTGGACGAGAAGGATATTTTAACATCCTGAAGGTGGAAGCGACGGACGGGTGGACATTCTGTCCGTCAGACTGTCAGTTCGTCTTTTATGCCTTGGTCCGTGAAAACCGCCTCCCTGCGGCCTGCCTCTTACCTACTGTTTAATGTCTCCCTTTAATCTTAATCCATTTAATCTCCCGCGACCCGTCCTATCCGTCTTTCCTCCCATCCTTTTTTTACTCAGCTAGCACCCACAGAATTTCTATCTGTACCTCATTCTTGTCAATCCATCCACTTAGGCGGGTATTTAAAAATCCGATAAACTGTCACTTCATCCGCTCGCCCGTGTCCGTCCCGTCCGTGTCCGTTCCGTCCGTGTCCGTACTCCGTTCCGTCCGTGTCCGTTCCGTCCGTGTCCGTTCCGTCCGTGTCCGTTCCGTCCGTGTCCGTTCCGTCCGTGTCCGTTCCGTCCGTGTCCGTTCCGTCCGTGTCCGTTCCGTCCGTGTCCGTTCCGTCCGTGTCCGTTCCGTCCGTGTCCGTTCCGTCCGTGTCCGTTCCGTCCGTGTCCGTGTCCGTTCCGTCCGTGTCCGTACTCCGTTCCGTCCGTGTCCGTACTCCGTTCCGTCCGTGTCCGTACTCCGTTCCGTCCGTGTCCGTACTCCGTTCCGTCCGTGTCCGTTCCGTCCGTGTCCGTTCCGTCCGTGTCCGTCCGTATGTGTCCGTCCCGTCCGTGTCCGTCCCGTCCGTGTCCGTCCCGTCGTCCATCCCGTCCGTGTCCGAGTCTCGCCCGTGTCCGAGTCTCGTTCGTGTCCGTCCGTATGTGTCCGTCCTACCCAGCGTATCGTCCCGTCCCGTCCCGTCCGCCGAGTCCGCCGGGTCGTCGTTTATTCCGTCTCGTGCTCTCATCCCTCGCCTCCAGATCCGCATCCGACCGACCGCGACCGCTCCGGGTCCGGAGCCAAACTGGGCCTAGGCACCAAGATTACTTTACTACTCGTAGGCACAATTTTGGTAGGCACTGCCTCTCTAAGGCTCTAAGTCTAGTCTCTGCAATTCTGCATCGGGCATCCTGATCCCGGATCCGCCCGCTTGTTCGACCCATTTCGTGCCCGCCAAAACAAAATATCTCCATTTGATACGACCGTACGGGCCGCATATAGTCCTATGTACGTACGGCCCAAGCGTACGGACCATACGGGCCATTCGAAGCGTCATCCAAGGCTAAAGTAATCTTGATCCAAGGCCCTATATAGGGTTTTGGCGTCATCCGTCAAGACAGGCGTCACGCCTTCGTCGCCAGAAATATGGCAGCAATCCTTCGTCGGACCATTTTTGGCAAATGGCGTCGGTTGTTGAAGGAATGCCATTGATTGGGTGAGTCCGTTGCTTTGTTCCTTGAATTTTCGCGTGCTGATCATGGGAACTGTGGTGTATGATTATTTTTTGTCATGTACACTTTTGTTTAATCACAAAAATCCATGATTTGTTATTTGTCTTTTCATTTGTTTTTATTTTCCGAACTATTTCTTCATCGTAATTCTTAGGCAAAAGTGGCGCAGACATTGTTTTGAAAATTGTCTGCTTTTATCATTTTTAAACATTTGCCCGGTGTTTTGTTGGCAATATTGCTATTATTTGCATAAATGGCAATGACTGTTGTAAGTTTTTGCAATCATACTGGTTCTGGTTCCTGATAACATCTGCTTGATGTGGAAGCATGGCAGCAAATGTCAGCTTACCTCTTTGCAGATTGAAATTGAATTGCCAATCTGACATTTTTGATACTTCAAGTCACCACAATGATGCACATTGTGCAGTGGCGCGGGATCCAGGGGCTAGCGGGGCCCCGCCCCAACATTTCGGCTAGGGGGTTCATAATGTATTTGAGCCCCCCCCCATAGCTGGAGGAATCGAAATCAGAAATCTACCAACATAAATTCATAGATTCATACATAGGCGCGGGAACCATGGGGAAGGGGGCAGGGGGGAAGCTTGCCCCCACAACTCTGGGGCTGTGGGGGTGGTGCCCCACAACTTTTCATGAGGCCAGGAACTGTTTGGGCAGCTTGTCCTCCCCAAATTAGGGGTTGTGGGTCACAAAGGAAGAAAGCATGTGTGAAAAAATCCACCTCTTTCACTGGCTCGGCAACTCATTTGGCAGATTAAAACCTTGATTCCAGGTTGCCACTCAGTCAGCTGATATGGAATACCTCACTTTTTTGCAAATATTTTTGTTTTTTTTCGTTGAAAAGGCAAAGGTCTGAAAAATAAGTGGCCTAAAACCGGTGAGAAAATTATATTTGGGGGTACCCTAGATTGATCTCTATTATGGTTCAGCCCCCCAGTCTGGAAGAAGTTCAGGGTGCTGTCTCGGCCGCTCGCCAACAACATGGGTGTCTTCCAAGGTTCTGTACTGGGTCCGCTCCTGTTTACCGTCTTCTCTAATGACTTGTCATTACACGCTGAGGGAGCACTCGTGTACCAGTACGCCGACGACACCCAGGTGTTGGTGAGCGGCCCGAAGGACGACCTCAGGGGACTCACCTCGCGCATGGAACGCTCCTTAGAATCACTCAGTCGCTGGTTTATCTCTCATGCTCTCAAGGTCAACGCTAACAAAACCCAGCTCGCCGTCTTTGGCAGTCGTCAGAATCTCCGATCACTTCCGGACATTGAGGTAAATTTTTGCAACGTAGTCTTGAAACCACAAGCGGAGGTGAGAAACCTGGGTGTCGTCTTCGACAGTGCTCTGTCCTGGGAATCGCATGTGTCCGAGCTGAGCCGTCAGTGCATGGGTGTACTGATCGGCCTATCCCACTGTCGACACTACCTTCCCGATGGCGTCATCAAGGTGTTGGTGACGGCGCTGGTGCTCTCGCGGATCGGATACTGTCTCTCGGTATACGGAAACGGCACGCAAAAAAACTTAGACAGGCTCCTCAAGATACTTAACTTTGCGGTGAGAGTGATTTTCGGCAAACGTAAATTCGATCATGTGTCCGATCTGCGGGAGCAGCTGCGCTGGATGATGCCACGGCAGATGATGGAGGCGCAGACGCTGACTCTCGCGTACAAGGTGCTGCGGTGGGGCGAGCCTGAGTCACTGGCTGACGCGTTTACTCGCTGCCGCGATGTGCGCCAGAGAACGACCAGGCAGGACGGCCTCTTCCGCCTACCCCGGCCGAGGACAGAGGCCGGGAGGCGCCGGTTTGCGTACCGCGCGCCGTCCCTATATAACTCGCTGCCCGCCGGTGTCGCAGAGATGTCCCACCGGTGTTTCGCTCGAGCGGTGCGGGCTCAGCTGATGGCGCCGGGTGCGTGAGCGCGTTTAGCTGTGTGATGTGTGATGTGTGGTGTTTGTCGGCTTATGAATGTGACGATTCTGACCTGCATGCTTTTATCCATGAGCTTATGACTTGGGGCTGTAATAGCCACGATGCATTGTGGATTGCCCTGCAATTGTAATACATACATACATACATACATACAAGTTCCCGTGCCACTGACATTTGCACTGATTGGATGTTGCCTTTTTGGTTCTTATCTCATAACTTTTCATTATCATCTTTTTCAGGTGATCCGAGGCTTGGAGCATCTCAATCTTGACCTAGGGTCTCCGCGTAATATTTGAGTGCGAGGTAAGGATGTTTTTTTATTCTTGTTGACAGACTAGAGGATCATAAGTTAGTCAGATAATTATGAAAAACATGGTGTGTTCCTAGAGTTTTGTAGCATTGCCACTGAATTAGCAAATTATGCTGTGACATATTGTCACATTAATAAAAAATAAGTGTAAGAAAATGTTTCAAATCACTATCTTACACTCCTCAGGTTCACCCAGCCTAACAAATATTTTTAGATGATTTCCTAACCCTAACTGCCAAAATTAACAGTCATGTATGACTAATTGCTTAGTGAATTTATGAACTGGACCTTCTGATTTTTTTAAGTACCTGCAATTAAGCAAAGAGAGGTTTGTATTGGTCAGATTTAAAGTCTTTTGAATCACTTTGAGTGCAAATGTAAATATGGCATGAGACATGCCATTGCGATGAATATAAAATCAAAAGTGAAATCAAGAGTAATATTATACTTTCAGCTTAAAGCTTCACCTGTGCCTTCCACTTAAGCACTTGAAGCAATTAGACAGGCTGATTAAGAAACTAGTGATGAAATGCTAAGCTGGACTGTACTGAAACCAACCTAAGCTTTAATTTTGCATTACATTACTTAGCTTCAAGTGTTTGCTAGAAGCTGGTGGCTCACTACATAAAAGAATTCAGAAATGAAATGGAAGACAAGTGATTATGTAAATGCCTTACCATTTAGTCATGTTAAGGATGCCAGAATGACTGTAAAAAATAATCCTTTGAATGTAGTTATGTAGTAAAAAGTGACATTTTCTCTTTGAAGATGCATTAGATGGGAAATGATTTACTCCACAATTTAGACATTGGCAGTGAGTGCAATCTGATTTCTATTTTCAATTTATTATTTATCTACCATGTGGGTAGTGTAGCTTTGAAACATCAGAAAAGATGGCATTTGTGGAGTTTATTACCTCAGGATAATCATTCACAAGAGTTGTTATTTAAGAGTTGTCTTGAATTTTGCAGCTCATGTGATGTAGGTACTCATTTTTATATGCAGTCCTGTTCTCATGGTGATGCGAATGATATTTATTCGAGACATGTGCACTTTTGTGTCAGCTGCCTGCCAAAATGTTCAGGGATGAATATGCACCAGCAAGCCACAAGTCAGGTAATCATGCACATTTTGTACAATCGTTGCATGCACAATGCGTGTCTAAGATACATTTTTGCCAAGAGATGTATGGCGCTGTCACTGTCTTGTGCCCTAATCGGTAGTAAGATATAGCCAGTAGTGTAAACCTGTGTCCAATGCCCGGTCACGGGGGCATCTGCCCTCTAATCAGTGGCCTCCTGCCTCACAACCCCCGGTGCGGTGTGCGGCAGCGGGCGCCGGCGGCAGCAGCGATGAGCGGCGCCGGCGACCAGCGCGTGTTTCTGGTGGACGGCCAGGCCGTGTACCTGGAGGGAGGCGGCGACATCTCGGAGGACGTACTGCAGCAGGCGCTGGCGCAGCTGGCTGGACGGGGCGCCACCGCCACCGAGGAGCAGCAGCAGGCGGGCACCGTGCTCGGTAAGCGCCTCTGCAAATGGGGACGGAGTATGGAATCGATTGTTGGTGCCTAATTTGTCGGTGGTGCTAACGCCGACCAATGATGGAGGCGGATGCAGCATTTCATTTTTCCAAATAGGCCAGGGCCGATGGTTCCGTGTTCCGTGTATTTCCTGACCGACCCACTTAATGTGAATTGTGGGCGGACGACCACATTGCTAACAGAGACTTAGTGACTTGGCTATGCTGCAACCTTAGCTGCGGCGTAGCTGCTGAAAGTTACCAGATCGTGAGTTGCATTGCCGAAGCTGTCCGTCCCAGTAAGCGGTACCGCTGAGTCTAACCCAACCACTCTGCTGTCTGTGTGCGCGCCCACAGAGGTACAGGACGATGGCGGCGCCGCTGCCGGCGGGGCCAGCGGTGACGCCGTGGAGCTGGCGGACGCAGAGGACGGCGAGGAGGGTGTACTGGCCGTGCTGCAGGACGAGACCGGCCAGCAGCAGACGGTCCGACTGACCCCCAGTCAGGCGGCCGCGCTCGGAATAGACTACGACGAGCTGCTGGCCGCCGCCGGACAGGTGGGTTCGTCACACAGTCTCCGGATAGGCGGGCTCGTTAGACAGTCTCCGGACAGGTGGGTTCGTTAGACACTCTCCGGACGGGTGTATGTCTGTCAGTTTCTGGACCAGCTTGCGTGTGTCAGGACAGCCTCTGCGTGTCCGGTGTCTGTCAGATAGTCGCCGAACAGGTGGGTGTCAGACAGACAGAGTCGTCAAGCAGGACGTATCTTTTAGACCAGGGGTGCGGAGCCGGAGCCGGCACATTTTTTGCCGGGAGCTGGAGCCGGAGACGGAGCCGCCATGACATTTCACCCGGAGCCAGAGCCGGAGCCGGAGCCATTTTATTTCTCCGAAGCCGGAGCCGGAGCCGAATCTGTCTGAAATTTCCACGGCTCCGCATCCCTGATTTAGACAGCCTTTGTATGTTGAATGAGTGTATCTGACTGTGTCTATCTGAATATGTCTTGTTGTGTCTCAGAGAACGTGTATCTACCAAAGTGTATGTCAATGTGTGACGGTGTGCCGTCGTTACCGTCAGGTGGAGCCGTCGACGGAGGAACAGGAGGAGTCTGCCGACGCCTCCGCTACTGAGCAGCAGCTCTCCACCGGCGGGGTGCTGGCCCTGGACGCCGGTAAAACCGAGGAGGGAGATAGCAAGGTGAGCGAGAGGCGTCAGACGGGCACACTGGGACCGGGGTGGGGCCGAGGCACAGGGAACTGGTGGTGCTGACCCTGGGCGCCGGTAAAACCGAGGAAGGCGACAGCAAGGTGAGCGAGTGAGGCAGGAGCCTACAGACGGGGCAGTCTTATTTAAAATTGTGATATAATGCATTTATGTTTGTCCAATCGAGTGAGGCATACATAGGATGAAACATGGGAAATTATTAGCGCAATTTATTAGTGGAAATTAATTAGCGAAAAATGATCCACTTTCCTTAGACAAAACTGATACTCCAGCCTCCAGGATATGGATAAACATCGAACTTGCCATACAAATTTTGCTAACGACATGATGGATTGTTTATTTTCGGGATATTATTTGCACAGGCACATGTTTGGGCGCTGCTGTCCTCCACCCACCCTTCACCTGCCAAGTTGCCTGATGCCTATTGGAAGCTGGGACACAACAGTAGCGCCACCTATGTATACGGTGGCGCCGCGTGGTAGAGTGCTAGATCGGTGTGCCGTGGATCGGTTTACTTGGCAGTTAATTCATCAATATATAGGCAGCGTGTCATACAGCGAATGGCTGTATTGGTATGAATCTTTTTGTGTTACTTATACTTGCTTTACATCTGTTCATGGATGTTAAACTTACTGACATCCATTCCCAATCAGTGTATCTTTTGTTTTTCCCACCTTTCGTGTGGATCACTGCTAGTTTGCATAGTGTCATATGCAAATAGATCCATATGAACATATTCCACCTCTCCTTAATGACAAAGTCATTGATCCATTTAAAAATATCGGCCCATCAGGGCTCTCGTTTCAACATCAGAGGTTTGAGCAGCTCAGAAATGATTGTAAACATGTTGTATCCTCCAGTCCTGGATCATTCTTACATAAGCACAGCACTGAACTCCTCATCTTACATGTTAACACCAGATCTATCTTAACTAATGATAAGTTCGAGGAATTCCAAACTTTCCTCTTCACTACAGGTAAACATTGGAGCATCATTTGCTTATCAGAAACTTGGCTGGACTCAAGCACCGAACAATATAGACATCTAGATGGCTACACATCTATATTCAACAGTCGCCAAGATAGAACTGGTGGAGGAGTAGCACTATATGTATGCAATGAATGCATAAATTCAACATCTCTCATGCAGCATATCAACATAGCTGGGGTTGAAGCTACATTTGTAGAATGTACTCTGCAGTCCATTAAGTTCATAATTGGGGTTGTGTATAGACCACCAAGAGTTAATTCAACACTATTTATAGAAAAAATGACAGAGGTATTAGAAGAAATTGGTCATACTTAAAAAATGTTATAATTGCAGGGGATTTTAACTTTGACCTTTTTCACACATCAACAGAATCCTCTGTTGAGAGCTTTTTTAACATGTTTACTTCTCACGGCTATTTCCCTTGTATCTCAAGAACTACGAGGCTGGCTGCTGAAAGTGCTTCTCTCCTTAATAATTTCTTTTCCAACAATCTTGACATAATAGAAAGATCAGGTATTATCATAAGTGATATATCCGATCACTTTCCTATCCTTGTTGGTCTCACTCTTAAAAATGACAGACATAATCTTACAAAACAGACTGTTACCTCATTTAATTATCACAAGATACATGATTTACGATCTTACTTGCAGACGGAACTGACAGACTTCTTTCAGGAAACAAATGCAGAGAATGCGTGTAAAATTTTAATTGATGCGTATACGTCCGGGATTGCTAGGTACAGTAGTACCTATACACCTTCCCGCAAAAGTACGCCAATTAAGCCATGGATCACTCCTGGCCTACTCGCTTCAATTAATAAGAAAAATGAGCTGTTTCGTATCAAGTGCAAACATCCTACTACTTATAACATAAGCAGTTATAAGAAATACAAGAACATGTTCACTAAAGTTTTACGGAATGCTAAAAAGATTTACTACCAAACTGCACTGCATGACTGTGGTCCTAAAGAAACCTGGCGAATACTTAATGAAATGACTAAAGGCAACGCGCCTGAAGGAAAATATCTACCGCTTTTAAGATTGACAATGATATTGTCAAAGATCCAGAAAAGATTGCTAAATCTTTCAACTCGTACTTCTCACAGGTTGGAAAACAACTGGAGGAACTGATTCCCCCTAGTCATATCGACCCATTGGGAAGCTTTCCTAGTGAAATAGGAAATACAATATCATCTTTCACAGATACAAATGAAGTAGAACTTGAAGAAATCGTAAAAGGTGCGAAAAATGTTGGCGCTGGGATCGACGGTATCAATGCACGCATATTTAAAGCAACTTTTCGTGTAATACGTAGACACCTTGTATATCTTATGAATCTTTGTTTACGACAAAATGTATTCCCTCTGCCCCTGAAAAGAGCTGTTATAAAGCCGATTTATAAATCCGGAGACAAACAGAGCTTTAACAATTATAGACCTATAAGTATACTGCCTTTTATCTCGAAGATACTGGAAAAAACTGGTCTTTATCGGCTCGATACTTTTTTTACTTCAACGATAC